>NC_138878.1:62932129-63151921 GCF_965194805.1 Balaenoptera borealis
ACAAACAACAACAATAAAACACAAGGGTTTATTTCACTGTGAGTCTCGGGGTTGGTTGGAGGCTGGCTGATCTCAGATGGCCATCTTCCTGGGCTCCCTCAGGCCCTCATCTGGGTCACCTGGGCTGCCTCCACTCTGGTCTGTGGGACGCCTCATTCCCCAGGAGGCCGGTCCTGGCATATTCACGTGGCCGACACAGGTGTCCCGAGAGAGAGCAGAAGCGAAGAGGGCCTCTGAGGGCTGGGCTGAGTGCTGTCCCAGTGTCACTTCCACTATATCCTATGGGGCAAAGGAGGTCACAGGCGGCAAGGTCTCTTTGCAAGGGTCACGGCTACAGGACGGGAAACTTGTGACTATATTTGCAAAGAGTCAACTTTGGCGGGGAGGCCACCTAGCTAGGGAAACGGGGCTGGAATTCCAAGCGTAGCATGTGGACACCTGAGATAAACACCTGGTAATCTGCAGAATGCCGAGAACCACTGTGATGCCAGCAGAACGTCGTGCCCCCGTGGATTTCCTGATAATAGCTCTTGGCAGACGTAGACTTTTTCTGGGTTCTGTGTAAGGCCCCTGCCTGCTGATGGTGTCAATAATGCCGAGAACTAATCTTAATGCTTTACAGGGCACTTACCAGGTGCCAGGGAGTCTTCTAAATGCCTTACAACAACCCCCTTGTAGATTGTGAACATTACCTCTATTTTATAGGTGAAGAAACGGAGGCACAGAGAGGTTAAGTGACTTGCCCAAGGCCACACAGCTAGTAAGGGGCAGAGCGAGATGTGGGCCCAGGCACTAGCATTGCATTGAGCACGGGGACCGCATTGAGGAGCGTGTTTCTCCGTGGTGGTCCCCAGGGCGACCTGGCCTGACCTTTGCCCTGCACCCCCCCACTCCCCTTAGGTTCCACAGACTGGTGATTGACGATGTCCACCCTGAGGATGAGGGAGACTACACATTTGTGCCCGACGGCTCTGCCCTGTCCCTCTCGGCCAAACTCAAATTCCTGGGTGAGGACACCTCCTTGTTCTCCCCCTGGGTGCCACAGCATCCACCCTCCCAGACCCCAACCCCCTTCAGGATTAAGTTTCCCTAACTGTACGCTGGGGGTGACAGCAGGTGCTTGTGGGGGGAGGGACAGTCATGGGCCTGAATCCACCTCCCAAGCCCCCAGGTCCCAGGGTGATGGGGTGTGAGGGTGGGATAAGGGGCCCCATAGACCTGACCATCAGTCTTCTTTGTCCTCCAGAAATCACGGTGGAGTACGTCCCCAAGCAAGGTAAGGACCAGAGGCTGCTGTGGTCCTTAGGCTGGGGGCCTGGACTCCTGGGTCTGAGGGAGGAGGGGGCTGGGGGCCTGGACTCCTGGGTCTGAGGGAGGAGGGGCTGGGGGCGGGGACTCCTGGGTCTGAGGGCGAAGGGGCAGGGGACCTGGACCGCTGGTTCTCTGTGGCTGTTGGAACCCAGCTTCTCAGGAGATCCTCTGAAGGGGATTGGGAGGGCCCAGCTGCCCACTCCCAAGTTCCCCAGAATCTCTCCTCTGCCACCAGAGCCACCAAAGATCCACCTGGACTTCTCGGGGAAGACCTCAGAAAATTCAATCGTGGTCGTGGCTGGAAACAAGCTGAGGCTGGACGTGTCCATCACAGGGGAGCCCCCTCCTGTCGCCACCTGGATGAAGGAGGACGAGGTATGTGGAGCTTCCCCCGTGCCCTGACTTCTCCCTCTCAGCTCTGCTGGGTGACTTCAGGCAAGCTGGTTTCCCTCTCTGAGCTTCAGTTTCATTGTCTGTAAAATGAGGAATTTGATTCCTTCTTCAGAGGGTTGTTGTGAAGATTGGAGATTGTATTTGTTCATCACATGGTTCTGGCCTAGCACATGATGAGTCCTCCATCCATTCATCCATCCATCCATTAACCCATTAATCAATCAGTCAATCCAGCCATCCATCAATTCATCCATCTAACCATCTTTCCATTCATCAGTTCATTGATTGATTAATGAATTCATCCAGTAATTAATCCATTTGTCCATTTATCCATGAATCAATCCACTTATCCATCCATCCATCCAACAAATATTTTCATCTTGTATGTTCCAGGCCCTGGAACAGTTCAATTTTTCTTCTCTCCTCTGGGCTTCAGTTTCCTCTTCTGTAAAACGGATAGACTTGACTCAATCTTCATTCATTCCTTCACTCAGCAAACACCCCCTGATGTTTCCTGTATGTCAGGCTCTTGCATAGGCATTGAGGATACAGCCATGAATCAGATGCAGCCCCTGCCTTCCTGGAGCCTTCTCTTTTGGAGAGAGGCAGACACGTGCCCAAACAGTCACAGTTCAGGGTGATCAGGGCTGAGAGAAAGGGAGGTACCAGAAGCTATGAGGATTCTGTCATAGCAGACAAAGTGGGCTGTCACTTTCAGCTGAGGGCATCCAGGAGTGCTTTCCAGAGGAGGCGACTTCTGGGTGGGTTCTAAAGGATGGGTAACGGTATAGCAGATAGAGAAGTGGGTCAGGGCATTGCATGCCCTGGTGATCAGCTTTGCAAAATCTTGGGGATGAGACAGGCTGGTGTTTTTAATGAAGGGTGGTGTCTGGAAGGCAAGGAGGGCAGTGGCAGGGGGTTGATGAGGCTGGGGGCAGACCCAGCAGGTCCTCTCGTGCTGGGTCCACAGCCTGTGCGTCGTGTGGTCACGGGGAGCCATTGGAGACTGTTGGGCAGGGGAGGGGTGGAGGCCGGTCTGGCTTTTGAGAGGGGTAGAAAAAGGCCATCTGGTGGGCTGTGTTCAGGTGTTCTCAGGCACCGAGGGCAGGGTCCGCATCGAGAAGCGGGCAGACACAAGCAGCTTCGTGATTGAGAGCGCAGAACGAGCTGACCAGGGCCACTACACCATCAAGGTCACCAACCCCGTCGGCGAGGACATGGCCTCCATCTTCTTGCAGGTTGTGGGTGAGCAGAGGGGAGCAAGGGGGCTGAGCCAGGGGGTGGTTCCCCGAGGCCATGAGGTGCCCTCTGACCACCCTGCCTCCCCTTCCCCAGATGTCCCAGACCCCCCGGAGGCTGTGCGTGTCACATCGGTTGGAGAAGACTGGGCCACCCTAGTCTGGGAGCCCCCTAAGTATGACGGGGGACAGCCGGTCACCGGTGAGTGCCCGTGTGCCACGGTGCTCATGACCTCTGACCTCCCCTGTCCCCTGACTTCTCCTTGACCTCCAAGAGCCCTTAGCATCCTCAGTGACCACCCTCGGAAACTCGGTTTTCCGTCTTCAATATCTCACAGTCCCTTTTGCCTTCCCTATCATTCTTCACTCCCCAGCAACCTGGGAATCCTCACTTTGGCTAACAGCCTAGGATTTTCTGTGACTCCTTATGCCCTGATTCATGACCTGTGGCCCTTCTTGATCCCTGACCCCATGACGGGTGACCTCTGACTGCTCTGTGATCCTGAGATCAACTCAAGATTCACGGCCTCAGACCTCTCTGAGTCATGTGACCTTTTGATGTGCCTTTGACTGCCCCAACTGACCTGGGACCCCAGGCCTCCCCATGACTTCCCACTTCTCTCCGCTTGTGGGGGCCTCCAGGGTACCTCCTGGAGCGGAAGAAGAAGGGCTCTCAGCGCTGGATGAAGCTGAACTTCGAGGTCTTCCCGGAGACCACCTATGAGTCCACCAATATGATCGAGGGCATCCTCTACGAGATGCGGGTCTTTGCTGTCAACGCCATTGGGGTCTCCCAGCCCAGCGTCAACACCAAGCCCTTCTTGCCTATTGGTGATTCCTCTCTGCACCCCCACTGAGCCCCCGTCCACCTCTGACCCATGGCCTGCCCGTCACTGATCTCTAACCCTACACCCTGGCCTTTACTCCCTTGACTCTGCTGACTTCTGTCCCCTCTCATCCAGCAACTCAAGACATTGACCCCCCAGCCCCACGCATCCTCCTGACCTCTTCCTGACCCCATACAACAGCCACCGACCTCTATGATCCTAGACTCCATGCTGTCCCCCGAATATGTCATTGACCTCTGACCTACCACACAGACACCTATCCCTGCCCTTGGAGACCTCACGATTCCTTGAGATCTTGTTTTAATGACCCGTGATACCACATCCTTGCTCCCTGACCTTTGGCCCACCATATTGATCCCTTTCCTGACCAGTGACTCCAGCTCTGACCCCTGAGCCCTCATTTACCCCACCTCCCCTTTCCGTGGATTCTTACAGCGCCCACAAGTGAACCCCAGCACCTGACAGTGGAGGACGTGACAGACACCACCACCACCCTCAAGTGGCGGCCCCCAGATAGGATTGGGGCAGGTGGCATCGATGGGTACCTGGTGGAGTACTGCGTGGAGGGCTGTGAGTTACCCCGTCTGGCCTGCTGGGGGGCAGTGGCACACACAGAGTCCCAGTGGGTGTCCGGTCCAGAGGACTGCAAATAGGGCAGTGCAGGGACAGATCTCTGCCATAGCGAACTGCCCTTCTGTCTGCGCTTGCCTGAATCCCTGGGATGGGATGGGTCAAGCCAGGCCCCCAGTGACCAGCTTGTCCTCCCTCCCCCCCTCTCTCCCTCCCCGCTCCCTTCCTCCCTCCGCTACACCCATCCTCCATACAGTGATACCTTTTTATCCATCCATCCAAGTATTTATCTACTACCTACTTTGCTCCTCCTCTGTTCTGTCTAGTTATCCATTCATCTAACCATCCAACCAATCTTTCATCCATCCATCCATCCATCCTTCCATCCATGTATCCTTCCTTCCTTCCTTCCTTCCTTCCTTCCTTCCTTCCTTCTTTTCCTTCCTTCTTTTTCACCTCTTATTTCTCCCTCCCTCCCTCCCTTCTTTCCTTCTTTTTTTCCAGTTGCCCACCCAGTCATCCATCCAACCATCTCTCTATCCATCTGAAAATTTTTTGGATCATTTAACTATCCATCCATCCAGTAACATTTTTTTCATCCATATATCTATCGCTTCACCACTATGTTTCTTCCCTCCCTCCCTTCTTTCCATCCATCCGTTTGCCTATATGACCATCCAACCGTCTAATTATGCATTGTTTCTCCATCTGTCTGTCCATCCACCTATCCATATTTCCACACATCCCACTCTCAATCCTCCATGGAACAAACACGTATTGAGCACTGAGTCCATGCCAGGCCCAGTGCCCCGGCTCTGGGGATATCTCCGACATGGTCCTCTCACTGGGGAGACAGACAAGATCATTTTGACACTGTATCCCAGGCTTTAAGTCAGACAGATGTGGGTTCCAATCCTGTCCCTTCACTTTGTAACTGTGTGACCTTGGGCAAGCCTCTAAAGCCTCAGTTTCCTCATCTAAAAATGGCGAAAACAGTTTCCATTTTGACGGGATACAGTGATGACAGAATTTGGGGATGCATGTAAATGATGGACGGGTGGTCTCTGGTCAATTTCTTCCTTTTCTCTTCCCAGCGCTCTTTACCCAGTTCCTACCCTTGCCCACCCCTCCCCAATCTGTCTTTCAGAACCTATTATACTTTTGTTAGAGTTCACCCTGTTGATTGTTGGTCTGACTCACATTGGTTCACCAACCCATGGCAATAAAACCACGATGGAAAAGCACCCATTTTCAAGCAGGAAATCCGAGGAGCTGTCTGTAACTACCACCCCCAATCCCTTACCCTCTCTGAGCCTCAGTTTCCTCGTCTCTAAAATGGGGATAACAGAATGGAGGCAGGAGTTAATGAGCCAACATTAATTAGCTCCAACCTGGTCATAAGAAATGCTCAAGAAATGTCCGTTGCAGCTATTCATTGCGGTGGGGCCCTAGGCGCTGAAAGGACACAAACGGAGGGGCACCTAGGAAGGTCTTGAAGGAAGGTCCCCAGCCTCGCTCCTCTCTCGTAGCTGACGAGTGGATCCCTGCTAACACGGAGCTGGTGGAGCGCTGTGGCTTCACTGTCAAGAACCTCCCCACGGGAGCCAGAATCACCTTCCGCGTCGTTGGGGTCAACATCGCCGGGCGCAGCCAGCCGGTCACCCTGGCCCAGCCGGTCACCATCCAGGAGATTGTGGGTGAGGACTCCTGACCCCCGACTCTGCTCTCCTAAAGACCAAGTTGGAGTCATCATTAGGGCCTCCCGCGACAACCTCATCGCCCCTGGTCTGTCTGTCCCTCCGTCGAGTTCCTCGGCCCCGCGCTGAGCCCCTCCCTGGGTTTGTGCCCTCAGAGCAACCCAAGATCCGGCTGCCCCGCCACCTCCGCCAGACTTACATCCGCAAAGTGGGGGAGCAAATTAACCTCGTCATTCCCTTCCAGGTGCGTCGAGCTGGGGTCGGGGGGGTGGGGCAGAGGTGAGGGGTCAGCTTCTGCGGGCGAGACCCGGGCTAACCTCGCCGCCCTCCCCGCCTCCCCGCACAGGGAAAGCCGAGGCCGCATGTGGTGTGGACGAAGGGCGGGGCGCCCATAGACACCTCCCGCGTGCACGTGCGCACCAGCGACTTGGACACAGTGTTCTTCGTGCGCCAGGCTGCCCGCTCAGACTCCGGGGAGTACGAGCTCAGCGTGCAGATCGAGAACATGAAGGACACGGCCACCATCCACATCCGGGTCGTGGGTGCGCGGCCCGCAGGCCGGGAGGGGATGGAGGAGGCGGCGATGAGGGGGGAGGGGAGGAGATGGGAGGACCCAGGACAGGGGAAAGTGGAGAGACTGGAGCCGGGGAGGGTGTGAGGTGGCCGTGGGGCAGAAGGGGAGGAAAGCGGAGTGGGAAAAAGCCTAAGAGAGATCAGAGGGTGTGGGGATGGACAGGGGAGAGGAGGTGAGGCACTGGACGTTTAGGGATGCTTGGAGTGACTTACAACACGCCCCCCATCTTCCAGAAAAGGCAGGGCCACCGGAGAAGGTGATGGTGAAGGAGGTGTGGGGCAGCAACGCGCTGGTGGAGTGGAAACCCCCCAAGGATGACGGCAACAGTGAGGTCACCGGGTATTTCATCCAGAAAGCCGACAAGAAAACCATGGTGAGAGACCAGCGGGGCCCGGGCTGGAGTGGGCTTGCGGGGAGAAAAGCTGGCCAGATTGTCAGAGCAGGTGTGTTGTTCCCATTTCCCAGCTGGGGAAACTGAGGCACCGGGAAATGTGGGAGAATGGGCCGGGACAGGGAGGAAAGCCTTTTGGCTGAGATTTGGTGCATAATAGATTTTTTTTCTTTTTTTTTTTTGGCGGTGCCAGGCGGCTTGAGGGATCTCATTTCCCCGACCAGGGATTGAACCTGGGCCCAGTAGTGAAAGCCTGGAATCCTAATCCCTAGGCCACCAGGGAACTCTTTAATAGGTTTTCTTTTATTTTTAATTTTTATTTATTTATTTATTTATATTTGGGTGTGTTGGGTCTTCGTTTCTGTGCGAGGGCTTTCTCTAATTGCAGCAAGCGGGGGCCACTCTTCATCGCGGTGCGCGGGCCTCTCACCGTCGCGGCCTCTCTTGTTGCGGAGCACAGGCTCCAGACGCGCAGGCTCAGTAGTTGTGGCTGACGGGCTTAGTTGCTCCGCGGCATGTGGGATCTTCCCAGACCAGGGCTTGAACCCGTGTCCCCTGCATTGGCAGGCAGATTCTCAACCACTCCGCCACCAGGGAAGCCCTAGGTTTTCTTTTTCTTTCTTTTTTATTGAGGTAAAATTCATCTAGCCAAATTTAGCATTAACCATTTTCAAGTGGCATTTCACACCTTCCCAGTGTTGTGCAACACCCTATTTAGTTCCAAGACATTTTCATCACCTCAAAAGGAAACCCCTTGTCCATGAAGCAGCCACTGCCCTTTCCCTCCCACGCCGTCCCTGGCAACCCCCCATCTGCTTCCTGGCCCTGTGGATTGGCCCTCCTGGACATTTCTTACGGACACAGTCACACACTATGTGGCCTTTTGTGTCTGGCTCCTTTCACTCAGCACCATGTTTTCCAGGTTCATCCACATTGTCGCAGGTATCCGTGCTTCAGCCCTTTTCATGGCTGAGTGCTAGGCCCTGGTTTTTTGTTTGATTTTTGTTTTTGGCTGCGCAGTGCGGCTTGCAGGATCTTATTTCCCCGACCAGGGATAGAACCTGTGCCCCCTGCAGTGGAAGCGTGGGGTCCTAACCACTGGACCACCAGGGAATTCCCCTACCAGTCCCTGGTTTGAATGGACCACGTTTTGCTTGTCCATTCATCCACTGATGGGCACCTGGGTTGTTCCCACCTTCCGGCCATTGTGAACAGAGCTGCTGGGGAACGGTGGGTTTTATGAGCGAGGCGCCTGCTTGGGTCTGTGTCCCTGACTCTCCCGGCCCCTCCCCATCCCCCATGCCGTAGGAGTGGTTCAACGTCTACGAACACAACCGGCAAACCTCCTGCACCGTGTCAGACCTCATCATGGGCAACGAATACTATTTCCGAGTTTACAGCGAGAACATCTGTGGGCTCAGTGACTTGCCTGGCGTCTCCAAGAACACGGCCTGGATCCTCAAGACAGGTATGGCCACTGCCACCACTCCGAGGGGGCCAGCCCCAGTGCCCCCTCTCTCTCGGTTTTTAAAAATTTTTTTTTATTGGAGTATAGTTGATTTACAATGTTGTGTTAGTTTCAGGTGTACAGCAAAGTAATTTAGTTATACATATACATATATCCATTCTTTTTCAGATTCTTTTCCCATATAGGTTATTACAGAATATTGAGTAGAGTTCCCTGTGCTATACAATAGGTCCTTGTTGGTTATCTATTTTATATACAGTCTCCCTCCCTGGACTCAAAGTTGATGGCACCTGGTGCTGGAGGAGAGGTGGTCCGGGGACAGTCAGGATCTGTCCCCTTACAGGTGTGTCACCCCTCCCCCAGGTGCCACCTTCAAAATGCCTAAGTACAAGGAACATGACTTCCGAACGCCTCCCAAGTTCCTGACGCCTCTACCTGACCGGGTAGTCGTGGCTGGTTACGCTACAGCTCTCAACTGCGCCGTCAGAGGCTACCCGAAGGTGCCGTGTGTGTGTGTGTGTGTGTGTGTGTGTGTGTGTGTGTGTGTGCGCGCGCGCGCAATGTGTGTAATGTGTAACCCTGTAGGGAAATCTTCACCAAGGTGAAGCCCCATTGCCTGCCCGCCACACGGGCTCTTTCTCCCTGAGTTATCTCTCTGCTCGTGGGATTTGCTCACTTTTAACCCACTTCCTGTCTCTCTGCTCTAACCAGAGCCCAAGTCTCAGCTCACTACACTCTGACTTCCCTCAAAAACAGAAATCTTTGGGGCGGAGGGGGTCTAAACCTGCAGGGCTCCTTGGCGTCTTCCTGCCCTATCTGGTTTCCAGACTGCTGTCTGGGAATGTGGACACTTGCAACCTTGAACTCCAAAGACCCACGTAGACCAGCGGCTGGCGAACTACAGCCCTCGGACCAAATCCGCCTGCCACCGGTTTCTCTAAGATTTTATTTTTTTTGGCTGTGCCACGTGGCTTGTGGGATCTTAGTTCCCCAACGAGGGATTGAACCCGGGCCCTGGCAGTGAAACTGCCGAGTCCTAACCACTGGACCACAAGGGGATAAATAATTTTTAAAACGTTTTTTTCTTTTTCTTTTTTGTTATTTTGCTTTCACGTTAATGGTTTGCGTGTGGTCCATGACCCAGAGACCACAGAGCCCAAAAAGCCTAAAATATTGACTGCCTGGCCCTTTTGACACATTTTGCCAATTTTTAGCCTCAGCTCCTGTAGGCATCCCGTGCATTCTTTCCTTCACTTCCACCATCACCGCTGTCTACTGCTTTATTCACTAACTCCATCCATTCATTCATTCCGCTCATTTATTTCCCTACCAATCCATTCACTTATTCAGTTCATTCATTCGCTTCATTTATTTACATCACGCATTCATTCATTCAACACACGTTTTCAGAGGCTTTCTATGTGCTGGTGATTTGAACAAGGAGTTCCCGTCTGTTGGGGGAGACCGCCATTCATCCGAAGTCACACAAATGACTATAAAATTATAAAGGGTGGTGAGTGTGCTAGGGAAATGCAGGCAGTTGTGAGAGTGTAACGTGGGCATTCCTGTTCCAGTCTAGGACCCGGGAAGTGACAGGGGAACTGAGACCGGAAAGATAGGCACCCACTGGTTAGGTGAAAAGAGGAGGGAAGAGCAGTATTGGAAAAGGCAGGAGCCAGTGCCGGGTCCTGAGGTGGGAGTCTGCCTGTGTCTGAGGGACAGTAAGGCAGCCCGTGTGGGTGCAGCAGATGGAAGGAGGGGGTGGGAAGTGAGGGCAGAGGAGTAATGGGGCCAAATCGTGCAGGGCCCTATGGGCCGCCACAAGGAGCGGGCTCTTCCTCTTACCGAAGAGGAGACTGAGGGTCAGAGAGGAGAAGCGACTCATCCCAGGTCAGCCAGTCAAAATTAGGAGGTGGCACAGCCAAAAGGAGAACCCAAATCTGCCTCCCAAGGCCCATTCTGCCATCTCCCAGGGGACCCTCTGTCACATGGCTTCCTCTCCCACTCTCCTCAACAGCCCAAGGTGGTCTGGATGAAGAACAATGTGGAAATCAGCGGAGATCCCAAGTACCTGACGAACAACTACCTGGGGGTCCTGACGCTGAACATCCGCCGCCCGTCCTCCTTCGACTCGGGGACTTACACGTGTCGGGCCGTCAACGAGCTGGGGGAGGCCCTGGCCGAGTGCAAGCTGGAAGTCCGAAGTGAGCACGGGGCGGGCCCCAGTGCTGCGCCTGCCCGACCCTCACCCACTCCCTTTACCAAGCTAACGGGAGGCCGGGGCTGAGCAGACCCGCGCCCTCTGCGAGTATGATTGGGAAGCCGATTCAGACCCCAGCAGGACGTTTCAGGGCGACACGTGGGGGAGGGAAGGCAGCACAGGGTATTGTAGGGGTGGGGGAAGGGGAGCGCCTGACCCGGCCTGGGCAGGAGTCTGAGGTTTTCCAAAGGAGCTGAAGGACAAATAAGAGGTGGATGAGGGCGAGACGAACTTAGCAAATGATCGCTAAGGCTTCCAGTGTGCCTGGGGAGGTGTGTGGCACAGCACTGAAACCAACATGCGTAGCGGCAGAGGACGGGGGGCTGTGGGAGCCCCGAAAAATGAGCCCCCTCCAAAGCCTGTCCCTGTCCCCCTCCTGTCCCCACTTCTCTGCCCCACAGCCTCAGGCTCATCTGTCCTCCTTCCTGAATTCTGCCCCAGCCTCCTCTCGGGCCTCAGGGCCTCCAGTCTCTCTCTCCGGTTCCACCTCCTGGCCCTAGAGGGTGCCTGGCCCATATCCACAGTTGACCTGCTCACAGCCCTCCCAGGGCTCCCGGCAGCCCCGGAACCCTTCCTCCTGGGGTCATGGTCCTGCCTCTGCCACCCCCAGCCCCTCTCCAGCCTCAAGCGCCCCCATTTTCCAGCCACACCGAGCACTTGGCGGTTGGACAAACTGGTTGTGCCTTCTCCTGCTCCTGGGACTTTGCACATGCTTTTCCCTCTACCCAGAATGCTCTTCCTTGCATCTGCCGCCTTGGGCTTCAGTCCAACAAGCATCCACCAGCCAAGACTCGTGGAGAGGCCACTAACCAAGTCCCTCAGAGGCGACTGACGTTCATAGGGGCTTCCAGAGTCCCTCCCTGGCTCTGATGGCAGCCCAGTAGACAGAAGGGGCTGCAGACCCTTAGCAAAGCGTCCAGAGGGAGCACTCCCTGTCATTCTGAAGCACTGATCTGCCAGGCCGACCTACTGATGATTCCTAGGGTTCTGCCGTCCCCCTCATCAACCATTGAATCCGCTCAGAAATATCCCTACTTCAGGATTCCAGTGACGGCTGGTCTCCAGCAGCTGCTCCGTAATCAAAACGTCCCAGTTTTGGGTTCAAAACTACAGGAATCAGGGCTCTATGGAGTTGGGTTGACCAGGTGCCGAGCTAGGTGATGAAGGGAAAACCTGCTCCCCGTGCTGGTCAAGCGAATCCAGTGGGCGGAGGGCCGGGGGCAGGGGCGGGTGGCTGTGGGACAAGCATTTTTACCACCCTTTTCTGTTTTCCCCCGACAGTGCCGCAGTGAAGCTCTCTCTTCCACCTGCCAAGATAATTGGCTGCTGACTCCTAACCCGGACCTCCCCCAACATGTTTCCCTTTCCCGAGTTATCAATGAGAAGATCATAGTCTTGTCTTGGACTCCCATATGTCTGTCCTTCTTGAGTCTGTAGCCCCGCCTTCCTCCTCCTGTAGGGCTTAGTCACCTGGGGCTGGGTGATGGGGACAGCCAGGTTGGAATGGCAACCACGATGAGGCAGCCCTGATGAAACAGACCACATTGAGGCCGCCATCTGGGAACAGCTACTTTAGCGAGGCTACCGCGTTGCCGTGGCAACTACAAAATCACGGGTGGACCTGACACCCTGTGGAGGCAGCCCTGTTAGATGAGCTACTGTGAGTGGGGAGGAGGTGGGCTGGCTGCAGGGGCCAGATGCAGCGGGCAAAGAAGAACCAGAGGCCAGACTGGGGAGGGCTACTCTAGTGAGGTAGCCACGCTGGAAGGGTGGGCGCTGGGCCTCGGTGCTGGCCCCAGGAGCCAGACGCCATGAACAGAAGACTGCACTGGGGCAGTCTCACTGGAAGAGCTATTTCTGCCATGTTGAATCGGTGACGATGGGGAAACTGCTCGTGACCGGGTTGTTGGTTCTTAAGTGGCCGATCTTTATTAACTTTAATAATTCATCTGTCCGGCCCCGAGGTAGGGTACACTTTGATCTCTGGTCTTTTAGTGACCTCAAAAGAATGTTGGAGGAATCAGAGTCCCCAGAGTTCAGAGGTCTGTGGGTCCAGTCTGGCTTCCATGGCTTGAAGCTGGGTACAAGAGAGAGTTTGTCTCAGAGGCCTTGACTGCGGATGTATCTGCCGTTTGGGGGTGGGTGAGTGGGCACTTTGTACTTCCTGGGAAGGCCTGGGGAGCAGGGTGTCTCAAGAGGAAGAGGCCCCATAGGTTCCAGTGTCCCCACCTTCAAGGACTGGGGCATTTCCCCTCCCCAGGCCTTACACGGAACTGGCATCTTGTCTGGCTGACCCCACTCCTTCAGGGCCTGGGCACTCCCTCCCCAGATCCCACCATGCTAGGTCAAGGGGAGCGAGGCTGGGGTTGGGGGATGCCCAGTTAGGAAACCATCACCACCTTTGCTGGTGCGCCAAGGTCCTGCAGACCTTGCCCTGCTTTTGAGAGCCTCCTGCCCTCTGGGTACAGATGCCACACCCTGTCAGGACTTAGGAGTCTGGGCTCCTGGTCACCTCCACTCTCAGACACAGGCATCCAGGTCCCAGGCCCTCCTCCCTCAGACCCAGGGGTCCAGGCCCCCGGCCCCTCCTCCCTCAGACCCTGGGGTCCAGGCCCCCGGCCCCTCCTCCCTCAGACCCAGGAGCACAGGCCCCCAACCCCCTTCCTCCCTCAGACCCAGGAGTCCCGCCCCCAGCCCCGCCCACGTCCCTCTCCCCCCTCCTTGCAGCCCCGCCCTCCTCCGCTCACCTCCTCCGCTCACTTCCTCCTGCTCGGTCAGATCCTCGTCCTCGTCTTCCTCCTCGTCGTCCTCCAGCGCCGAGTACTCCTGCGTGAAGGGTACGGCTCCCTGGGCCGAATGGAAGCGCAGGCGGTAGAGCAGCCGCACCCACTGGCCGAACTCGCGGTCGCGGGTCTCCGGTGGGGCCCGTAGCTGCAGGTAGAAGGCGCGGCCGGTGTGGAACTTGACCTTGAGTTGCCAGCGGCTTTCGTCGTGGACGAAGAGCTGGACGAACTGCAAGGGGAACAGCCTGGCGGGCGGAAGGGGCGGCCTCAGCGTCTGATCCTCCCCGGCTCCGCAGCGCCCACCCCAGCGCCCCTCTCCCCGCCCGGAAGGATCCTTTTCCACTTTCTCTGCCTCTTGCATTTTATCCATCCCCAGTTTTCTTCCATACACAGAGCCCAGCCGTGTCTCCCGCTGGTCCTCCCTCCTAAACGCGAAACTCAGATTGCTGCTTACTTGAAATTTCCATTTGTATGTTGGATCGACATCGGACACATAAAATGTCCAACAGCCAAATTCCTGACCTTCCCCCAGCCCCGAAGCTGCTCCTCTTCGTCTTCCCCATCTTAACTACATCCTCCCACTTGCTCAGTCAGAAACCGTGGGAGTCGACTTTTTCACATTCTTAGCCAATCCTACCAAATCCTGATGGCTCCACCGTTAAAATGCAGTCACAGTCCGACGATTTCTAAGTCCCTCCACCAGCCGCCCCCGACCCCCCGCCGTCCAGCCACCGTAATTTCCCGCCTTTACCCCAGTCTGTTCCCATGCGGCCGCCAGAGGGCGCCAATCAACACCCGCGTTAGCTCAAATCCCTCCCCTGGCTCAGAGTAAAAGCAGAGTCCTCGCCTTGACTACAAGGCCCTTCGGGATCTGCCCCCTTTGTTCCCTCTCTGCCCTCCCCTCCCACCCACTCTCCTCGCTTACTCGGCTCCAGCCATACTGGTCTCACTGTCCCATAAACACCTGCCAGGCTTGGTCCTACCTCAGGACCTTTGCACAGGCCGTTCCCTCTGTCATCCTCCAGCCATCCCCATAGCTTGGCCCCTTCCTCTCTTAGAGAAGATCTGTTTACAACCTCCAGCCTATATACAACCACATTCGCCCTTGCAGACCTCCCCATGCCCACCCCCACGCCCCATCTGTCTCCACAGACCTCACCCACTGGACAAATTGACATCTGTCTGCTTTCCTAGTAGAAGGTGAACTTGAGGGCCGAGATTTTTGGTCCAATTTTGTTCAGTGCTGCTTCCGTAGTACCCAGAGCTGACCCATGGTCAGTGCTGAGTGAATGCTTGTGGAGTATCTGAATAAAGGAATTGCTCAGGCCCCCAGCCGGATTCAAGGTCCAACAAGGCAGTGGAGGAAACAATCCAGACAGGATGGGTAACTTGGCCCAGATCACACAGCAGGGATTTGAACCCAAGTCTTACCCATGTTCTTAACAACACTGGGTAGCCACATACCACCTCCCTCAGGCCCTGCAAGACTACCTCTAGAAACTGGTCTTACAGACACCCTCGCAGCCAAGCACATGGATGTCCCCTGCCTGCCACACTGGTTGTCACCCCAAGGCACAGGACACATCAGACTCCCTCAGTAGGAAACTCGATCTATTAGTATGTTCCCCAAATGGAAGAATAACAGCTGACATTTCCAGAGCGCATACTCTGTGCCAGGTGCTGTTCCAAGAGTTTTACAGACATTTACTTAGTTTATCCCCTGACAGCCCTGGAAGGTGGGCTCTCCTCTTATCCTCATGTTGCCGATGAGGAAACTGAGGCCCAGACGGGTAGGAAACTTGGCCAAAGACAGTGAAGAAGAGGTGAAGCCAGGATTTGAAACCAGGCCGTCTGAAGGCAGCCATTCGTTCAAGGACATTCCCTACTACATCATCACAGCAAGAGGCCGGATGCAAGCTAGGTGTCCAAGGGGACGGAGTTTGTTGAATTGTGTGTGTCCAAAAATGGATCTGTGTGTACTGGCACAGAATCACTAAGGGCTGGAAGCTGGTTAGAAGTGAGGGGCTGGGGGATGCGTCTTGAGGCTGAGTTGGCAGAGCAAGCTCAATGATTTTACTTCGATGGTATGTTTTCTCTGGGGCTGGGAGGGGAGAGTGCTGAAGGAGATGATGAGGGTCAAAGCCCCCCTCTCAGCACCATCCTTAGCATCCTTCCAACTGCAGGTTGTGACTCATATGGTGGGATACAATTAGCATTGAAAAGAAAAGCAAGATGGTAGAGAATGTCCCAGTACAAGGTTCCGGCATCAGGATACTCCTTTGTGAAAAGTCTTAAACTTATTCGGGGGGGGGGGATAAATAAAGGCTGTAAGTGGCATCAAGTTTGTTCAGGTCAGAATCAGATTCTACCACCAAATGAGTTACATCCAAAATTGCAGACAAAGGATTGTGTGCGTGCGTGCATGTGTGTGTATGTGACAATGTGACTCCATCCTTCCTTCCTTCCTTCCCTCCCTTCCCCCATCCCCCTTTCTTTCATTAACTGTGAGATGTAGCCCAAAAAGTGAAAGCCACCAGCAGAATGTTTCTGGAAATATACTCTATGCCTGTAAATGTCTTGGTATTTGCAGCTGGAGTTGGAGACAGGAGCCTAGGATGGAAGAAAGGTGTATTTTGTGCTATGTGTGTTTTGTACCTTGGAGTGTATTTGCATTACTTTTTCAATGAAAAAACCAAAGACCTGAAGGGGCATTGTGGAGTGTGGCCCAGGAGCTCCAGAATCGTGAGGTCAGCAATCCTGAGGAGCCCAAGGTTCTGATCCCAGGCCACCCCTGACCCACTGTGGGACCCAGGGCAAGTGGCTCCCCTCTCTGGGCCTCAGTTTTTCTTACGGATGGGCCTAAGGGGCCCCACCATATGACAGTAGGAGGTCAGAGAAGAGATGATGTGCATGGTCAAGGGGACGCCTGGCATGCAGTAAGTGCTGCATAAATGGTCATTCTCCTGATCCCTGCCAGGGTGTAGCTGAGGACAGTCCCCCTCATGTCTATCTATCCCTGATTCCTGGCCCCTGTGGATGGCCCTGTCCTTGTTCTCTTGGGTGGACAGTAGCCCAGAGAAGGCTAGCAGCCATTCATGGCTCCTGGCCCTGGAGGTCGTGTGGGTGAAAGGAGGTGCTGCAGGGGGCCTAGGATGCCCAGAGCTGGGGAGGAAGGCGGTCTAGGCTGGGTTGGGGGCAGTCACCCGAAGAGCTGCAGGCGTCCGTTCTCCTTGGCAGGGCCCGCCAGAAGCAACAGGTCTGGGAGTTCCAGGGCAGGACTGGAGGCTGCCACCCCCATGGTGACCTTGTTGGCAACTTCTCCTAACCGGGTCACCTGGGGCCAGGGGTCAGAGGTTAGAAGCCAGATAGATGGGGGGCGGGATTGGGGAGGGATCAGGAATTTTGGTAGGGTTAAGGGTCAGGAACCAAGTAAGTTAACCACCAAGATGGGGATCAGAGATCCTGGGGTCAGAGGTCAAGAGTCATATGGGTATGAAGTCAGGGAAAATGGACCGAGGGAATCAAAGGCCAGGGTTCATAGGGAAGCAGGAATTTCAGGAGATGGGCATCAGGGAGAGTGATCAGAAATAGGGCGAACAGAGGTTCCCCAAGTCAGGAGGCCGGGGCTCAGGCCTGGGCTCGGAGGGCCCTGGGGCTCCACACCTGCACGAAGTTGCTCTCAAAGATGGGTAAATCCCGCAGCTGGTCGAACTCGCCGCTCAGGAGATGGCGTTGCAGCCGTCCCAGCTGGCGCGTGGGACAGGCTGGAACCTGGGGGCGTTCTACATGGGCGGCAAAGTTCGCAGGTCAGTTCCAGGAGGCTGGGCCAAGGTCCCCGGGTCAGCCCCGCGCTGAGGGTAGAGGGTTCCCGGCTACCGGTCTCCGTATCGCAGGCTCCATCCCTCACCTGGTTCCCTCACCTGGTCCAACCCCTCCAGGCCCGGCTCCGCCTCTCACCTGCCATCCCACCTGGTCCCGCCTCACCTGCTCCACCAGGGGCCGAATTATGCTTGTGCCCCCGTTTCATCGCAACGTCCCGCCCCTTGTGGCGAGCGGAGGGAGGCGCCCACGGAGAAAATGGGGGGGCGGGGCCCCGGGGCTCTGTGACGTCACAACGCGACGGACCGGGTTTGACTGCGTCACGGAGGAGACGTCCGCGATTGTGGCGTCATCCAAGGGGCGGTGCCCGGAGGCCCGGATGGAGCGGCGCCCGCCCCGTGACGTCAGGCCCCGGTAGCGGGCGGGCGCTAGTGCGCAGACGCAAAGAGCCGGCGCAGGCGCACGGGCGACGGGATGTGGGCCGTTCCTCCCGGCGTGCTCCGCGGCGCCCGGCTCACTCCAGCCCCTTGGCTGGTGGGACGGGACCGAAATGGCCGCGCCCGGCGCTGGGGCGACTCGGCTGCTCCTGCTCTTGCTGATGGCGGCAGCAGCCCCCAGCCGGGCGCGGGGTAGTGGTTGCCGGTCCGGGGCCGCTGTGCGGGGGGTGAGTGCTTATTCGCTGTGCACATAGGGCGGGGTTGACGGAAATCGTGGGTCTCGGGCCTTTAGGTCGGTTAAGGTGGGAACGAAGTTGCGCAGGACCGAGAGGGAAGACGAGGTAAAAGAACCGTGGAAAGCGAGGCTGCAGTTCTGCGCATGCATGAGGCCGCACAACTGGGAGAAAGCGAGAGGATAGTTAGGAAGGCTCTAGCTCGTGAATATGCATAAGGGGGCGGGGCTCCTTGTGGGATTTTGCCATCCCCTCTCTGGGCCTTAGTGGGGTTTTTGTTTTTTTTAAAAATTTATTTATTTTTATTTATTATTTATTTTTGGCTGTGTTGGGTCTTCGTTTCTGTGCGAGGGCCTTCTCTAGTTGCGGCAAGCGGGGGCCACTCTTCATCGCGGTGCGCGGGCGTCTCACTATCGCGGCCTCTCTTGTTGCGGAGCACAGGCTCCAGACGCGCAGGCTCAGCAGTTGTGGCTCACGGGCCTAGTTGCTCCGCGGCATGTGGGATCTTCCCAGACCAGGGCTCGAACCCGTGTGCCCTGCATTGGCAGGCAGACTCTCAACCACTGCGCCGCCAGGGAAGCCCTGGGCCTTAGTTTTTCTTATGGATGGGCCTAAGGGGATCCCTAATGGGATCCCTAATCCCATTTTGGGATGGGACTTTGGCACCTGGGCGTTGGGTGCGGTGAAAACGAGGCTGCACCGAAAGAGAAGTTTGGGGCAAGAACTTCCTTAACGTTAGGACGCTAGGGATCCGCAGTCATGAATATGTTTCAGGAGGTGTGGCCCGGGTGGAATCCTGGCAAATCAGACGTCGGGGTGGCTAAAATTAAAGAGGCGTGGGGGGGGGGCTCTCGGAGGAGTTCCGCCTCCCGAATATGCATGAGTAGGGCGGGATCTTGAGCTCGCGGATTAAAATCTGGAACGAGGTAGCGCAGGCTTGAGGGCATAGAGAGGAGGATGCAGAGTTAGGAGAGATGTGGAGAGTTGGAGAAAAGGAAGGCATGGAATCTTGAATGTGCTTGAGAGGGGTGGAACTCCGGCGGCATCGTGGCTCTTGGGGCTGTGAAAGTGAAAACGAGGTCACTTGGATATTAGCTTGGGAAGGATGCCCTTTAACTCATGAATAGTTATGATGCTAGGTGTGAAAGTGACCTGGAGATAGTTGTCTTGGAAACGAGGTTCCGCTGGTTTGCAGGCTCTGGTTTTCTCTGGCCCGTCCAGATCATGAATTTTCATGAAATGGGCGGTTCACGGTGGAATAGTGGACAAGCGTCAGTGTTTGGATATGGGTATGAAAATAAGGCTCCTGCCGCAGCCTCCGGGTCTGTCTGTCCTGGGGTCCGCGGGTCCTGCCGGACTGAGGGCTCTGATGGTCCTTACCTGGGGCCCTCTCTATCTCTATCTGACCTGCAGGCGGGGGCAGAAGGTCGAGAGGGCGAGGGCTGCGGCGCCGTGGGGCTGCTGCTGGAGCACTCATTTGAGATCGGTGAGTCCAGCAACGTCCTGACCTGGACACTTACCCAGTGCCCTGTGTCAGGAACTCGGGTGCCACTCAACGTGGGACATGCCATCCATTCACTTATAGCTTTGCACTTGGGAGTGTGTTTGCATTACACTGGGGAGGTGGGAGGCGGCGGAGAACAGAAGCTCTGTCTTTGAATACTCCCATACCTGTAAGACAAATGCCAGTTTCAGAAAGGTCAGTATGGCAGTAATAACCTCAGAGCAGACTTTGACCAATTGCCCCATGCCCTGCCCTAGTGCTTAGATGTATTAACTCAAACATCTGTATTAACGCAGACTTCCTCAGCATAGTCAAGCAGAATAGGAGGTGTTAGGGATAACCCCATTTTCCAGAAGAGGAAACTGAGGCGCAGAGGGATACCAGACAAGCTCCTTTTACAAGTGAATGGCAGAGGTGGGACCTTTTCTAAAGCCCAGCTTAAACTGCCGCATTTCAGGCCTCCAGACTCCCAGAGCATAGATGTCAGTGTGGCCCAGGGGTTCTTAATCGAGTCTGAGGCCCCAAGCTCTGGGGGCACCTGTTTTAAACACTGAAGCTCGGACCCTCTGCAGACCTCCCCAGTCAGACCCTGGCATCTGCCCAAGAAAGCCCGGTGGTTGGGAGCTCCTGAGCTCTGCAGCCCCTGTATTCCACAGCTGGGGAAACTGAGGCCCACTTAAGTCACGTGAGCGACTCTGGGTCACCTGGCAAGGCAGAGGCAGGGCTTCAGAGACACGTGGGGCTGTCCCCAGTTTTTAAGTGGGAAAATGGGGGCTCGGGATGGGGAAGCGACCTGGTCACTGCGAAGGTTGACGTCCAGGCTCCCGCACAGATGACAGTGCCCACTTCCGGAAGCGGGGCTCGCTGCTCTGGAACCAGCAAGATGGCACTTTGTCTTTGTCGCAGCGGCAGCTCAGCGAGGAGGAGCGGGGCCAGCTCCGGGTGAGGACGGGACCCCCGGCTCTGCTGGGGCTGGGGGCACGTGCCTCAGAGCACAGCACGCGTACTTCGGGGCTTCTGCCCGAGCTGTTTCCTCTGCGCAGCTCACCCTCTTCCCCACAGTTTTCGTACGGTCAGCTCCTCTCCCTCTTCTAGATTCAGCCACGATGCTTCACACTTAGTGCAAGATTTGCTTGTGAGGAGAAAGGGATTCCCACGGTAGCCATGGTTAAGCAGGAGAACGTTACCTCTCCTGTCGCCCTGCTTTGTGGCCTCCTCAAGGGCTGGGTTCCCCTCAGGTCCGCCTGGGTCCTCCCTAGGGATGGTGTGGGGCTGGCGGGAGGTTCCAGGCAGCAAGGTAGAGGAAGGGAAGGAGGGCCAGAGGGAACAGCCGGCTCTGGGGGAAAGCTCGGGAAAGCTGCCACAATCCACTTCCACTCCGTCCCTTGGCCAGTTGGAGCTGCAAGGGAAGCTGGGGACGCAGGCTTTATTCTGGGCGGCTGCGGGCCCGTGGGTGCCAGCAGTGTGGGAGAGATCAGGCTGAGGCCCGCCCTGGTCAGCCTTCCTGCGTGGTGCCCGCGTGATTCCTGTCACAGTTGCCCACAGAGAGAACTAGCCGCTCACATAACCGGGGAGTTCGGGTGTGGGGCTGGACCCAGACCTGCGGGAAGTGTCCTCGGGACCTACTCTGTCGCTGGGCTGGCCTCTGCTCTCCTCGTGGTGGTCTCCCCCTGGGTGGGGCACCCAGTGGGAGGAGTCTTGGGCTTGGCTGGGCCAGGGAGTGGGGGATGCTGGCTGGGCGAGACTGGGGAAGGGCCCTCCTGGCTGTGGGCCCAGTGGGTGTCCAGACCAGGTGGGGGCTGGGCACTGTGCCTCTCACCACCACCCTCTCCTCTCCGCCCTGCAGGATGTGGCCGCGCTGAATGGCCTGTACCGTGTCCGGATTCCACGGCGGCCTGGGGCCCCTGACGGCCCAGAAGCCGGTGGCTATGTCTCCTCCTTTGTCCCCGCGGTGAGTCGGTGATGAGGTCAGCCCCCATCCTTGCTTTGCCCACCCGCTCTAGCCTGGGTTCTTAAATGCCCCAGCATTTAAGGACCTGGCCTTGCCCTCAAGGGTCTCCCGGGCTGGAGGGGGACAATCCAGTTGGTGGGCCCTAGGGAGGCCGTTGCTTCTGCCGGAGGTGGGCAGGGGGCCATGGAGGGCTTTGAAAGATGCTTCGGGGGCCCTGTGGGGTGGGGAAGGAGGCTTGGTCGGGGGTCTGGTGTGGGCGAGGCCTGGGCAGCAGCCCCTGCTGGCCTCCCTCCTCTCACCCCCCCCCTCCTCCCCCAGTGCTCCCTGGTAGAGTCGCACCTCTCGGACCAGCTGACCCTGCACGTGGACGTGGCCGGCAACGTGGTGGGAGTGTCGGTGGTGACGTACCCTGGAGGCTGCCGGGGCCACGAGGTGGAGGACGTGGACCTGGAGCTGTTCAACACCTCAGTGCAGCTGCAGCCGCCGGTCCCGGCGCCAGGGTGAGGAGCGGCTGCGGGGCGGCGGGCAGAGCCAGCCCTGTCCCCGGCTGGCCGGCCTTCCGCTGCCTCTCACTCCGGCCCCGCCCGCCCCTCCCCGCACCCTTCCAGGCTGCCGCGGGGGCTCCCGGGCCCTCATCCCCTCTCCTCCTTCTTCCCCCACCCTCCAGGCCCGAGACGGCAGCCTTCATCGAGCGCTTGGAGATGGAGCAGGCCCAGAAGGCCAAGAACCCCCAGGAGCAGAAGTCCTTTTTCGCGAAATATGTGAGTTCTGCCCGCCCCCGGCCGCTTCCCCCGCCCCGCCCCCGGCCGCTTCCCCCGCCCCGCCCCCGGCCGCTTCCCCCCGCCCCCGGCTCGCCCTCGCCCACGCTCCCCTCGCCCACGCTGAGCCCCCCCCTCGGCCCTGCTCCCCTCGCCCTCGGCCCTCCTCTGGGCCTCGTGTACGGCGGGCCTGCTTGGCTCCCCCGGCGTCTCTGCACGTCCTCCTGGCCCCTGGCCGGAGCCCCTGCCGCTGCCCCTGCCCGGAGCCCCTGCCCCTGCCGCTGCCCCTGCCCCTGCCAGCCTGTGCTGGTGCTCACGGGGCATCCGGTCTCCGCAAATGGCCGGCCCGGAGCTGGGCAGTGAGGGGGACTGGGGACAGCCCCTCGGGTGCCCGGGCGGGGGGCAGTGTCGGCCTTGCCTGTCGGGAGGGAGTGCGGTGAGGAGGGTGTGGTCACGGGAGGGGCGGGGTCCGAGCTCGGAGGAGGCTGGGACCAAGGTCTGGGGGAGAGGATGAGGCCTGACCCAGGCTGGGAGGCTGGGGCGTGGGGGGCACCCGGCAGAGCCCTCGAAGGAACGGGAGGTTTGGAAAGGAGGGAGCGGGTGGGCTCCGCCAGCCGGGCCGGGGGGTGGGTGGAGGGGCTGTGCCGGGCGGTGCCCGGGAGGCCGGGAGCCGGCAGCTGAGGGTGAGCCTGTGCTGCTGCTGGGGCAGCTCTTGAGGCCCGGGGCCCTTGGCGCCGGGGGTGCTGGCGGTTCTGGGGGCGCTGGCGGCTCTGGGGGCCCTTGGCGCCGGGGGCGCTGGCGGCTCTGGGGGCGCTGGTGGCGCTGGGGCTGGCGGATGTGGTCCCCCCACCAGGCAGGGGCGGGGGGCAGTGGAAGCCAGTGTGGCTGGGCCCTCGGGGCCTCGGGTCGGAGGCTGCTGAGCCTGACCGCGCTGGGCGCCGTGTCCGTGGGGCCTTGGTTAATGTGCCGGGAGCCCCTGATGTCAGGAGATGTCAGGAGAGCCGGGCTGCGGGGAAACTGAGGCCCAGAGAGGCCGAGAGCTCGCCCACCCCCGGCTCTGCCCTCCCTGATGGCCGCGGGACGCCACAGCCGCCACTGGCCCTGACCTGCGCCCCCCTCCCTCCTCAGTGGCACCTCATCCTGGGGGGGGCCGTGTTGCTCACAGCCCTGCGTCCTGCTGCCCCCGGGCTCGCACCGCCACCGCACGAGGCCTGAGTGAGGACTGAGCCCCCTCCCGCCTCCCCCGCCCCTGCACCCCGCCAGCCCTTCCCCAACCCGTAGTGGAGTAGGGGACCTGGGCCCCCTTCCCTCACTGCCTCCCCTCACGCCGGCCCCCGCCTTCCCCACCCTGGCCCGGACACTGCTCATTCTCCCCTCTCTTCTCTCTGTCTCCCTGTTTGTCCGTCTGTCCTTCTGCCATCCTGTCTGGCTCACAGTGGATGTACATCATTCCCGTGGTCCTGTTCCTCATGATGTCGGGAGCACCGGACGCCGGGGGCCAGGGCGGGGGCGGCGGCGGCGGCGGAGGTGGTGGCCGGTGAGGGGCCCAGGGCCCGTGAGTGCCCCGTCCTCTTTCGCTCAGCGGACACCCTTCCTGCCCAGCGTGCTTGTGTCCTTGGTCATCACAGGAAGGATTTGCCGGCCCCTCCTGTCTCCCCGTCGCATGAGGGTAGGAGAGCGCCCCCTCCCCAGGAGTCCCTTCCCTCTGGACCTTGGCGTTACTGGTGGCGGAAGGGCGGCGGGTTCTGGGCCCTGCTGCACCCCGCCCTCCCCTGTGGCCCCGCTGTAGCCCCAGAGGCTTCCCTTTGCCACAGGGTAGAGCCCAAGCTCCTGGTCCAGCTCTGACCTCACTTCTGGTTCCCCCCACTCCACCCCCTGAGGCCCTGCAGTTTGGGAACATGCCTAGTTCTCTCCAGCCTCTGTGCCTTTGTCGTGGTCTTCTCGCCCTGCCTGGCCAGGTTAGATGATACCCCTAACTTGTCTGACACTGGATTGGGACACTAGCCTCTTGTCTGTCTGCCCTTGAGGGCATCCTGGGGCTCCTCGCAGCCCACAGCTGGCACAGAGCATGGGGGGCTGGCCACGGGCGCCCCCTTTTCCATCCCTCCGTGCAGCCCTGTCCCCTGTTTTGGCCTGTATCTGCCCACGGCTGTGAGTGGGAGTTGAGAATTCCTGCCATCAGGATGCCAGGTCCTCCATAGGCTTCTGGGCTTGAAGAAGTGATGTTGAAAGTCAAAACAAACATTTAGTGGAGTCAGGGGCCAGATGATGTAAATAGAATCCCTTTCCTGGCCTGGGTATCTTCCCTGGGACTTTGCTGGGTCCTTGCTATCTATATCTCCTTCTCCTTTCGTCTATTTAAAAACATTGACAAGGCAACATATTGAAATAGGTAAACATTTTGGAAAGTTACAACTTGCAGCAGCCAGTGCAACTGTTGACTTGGCTAAGAGGCAGTCAGGATGTAGGAGCGCTGCCGAATTCCCCTGGTCACTGTGTGTGTTATTCAGAAACACCAAAAAATGGCTGCCATTGTCATGGTAACGGCTGCATCAGGCTCCACGGTGTCTGGGTAGCAGATTATTAAACGGTCTCCCAAACGTTCAACGTTCAGCTTGCCTCCTGCTTTATGTGGTTATAAATAGTGCGACATCGCGGGTCTGTCGCTGATCTGCCTCTGATGTGAGTTTGAATGACTTCCCGCAGACTCATGACTCGAAGTAGAATACCAAGGCAGATTAGAGATATTTTGTGAACAGGGAGAACAGCCCAGGAAGGTGTGCACTGGAGTCTTGTCTCCCTGATCACTTGATCATTTTAGTCCATTTGTTTTCCCTCCCGGAGTGTCTGTGCGGGCACCAACAAACAGGAACATGTGTTCTTTCCCCCTCTTTGTAGCAAAAGTAACATGTTCGAGGTTGTACACTGTCCCGTGCTTGCCACGTTCCTCCCGCGCCGTATCTTCTGCAGTTCTGTCCTTGCCCAGAGAGTGGCCTCGTCCTTCGTGTGCCACCAGAAAGGGACGTTGAGCTCATTCAGCCCGCCCTCCTCCAACTGACTTTCTCACGAAATGCACATGTGACCTAAATGCACACGTGACCTAAATGCACACGTGACCGTGGAGCACGGCAGCACTATTGGCATTTTCTGAGAACTCTTCTTGTCCTTTGCTCCGTGGCAGTATTTGTGTTTTTGAATTCCTCTCGTGATTCATCTGATATTGCTGAGACCTCCACGTGCCGCCTCTGTCCTCTGATGCCCTTGGACTCTGATCCTGCTGCACCTCTTCCCTGCAGCCCCATGGGAGCTCAGAGCCCACTCCCTGGGGCACCAGCCACGCCCCTCTGCACAGTGGCAAGCGGCCCGAGAGCCCCAAAGCCTCCCGCTGATTCACATTGCCTTGGTATTTTTTTAAAATTAATTTATTTTTTTAATCTTATTTTTATTTTTGGCTGCATTGGGTCTTTGTTGCTGCACGCAGGCTTTCTCTAGTTGCGGCCAGCGGGGGCTACTCTTCATTGTGGTGAGCGGGCTTCTCATTGCGGTGGCCTCTCTTGTTGTGGAGCATGGGCTCTAGTTGCGCGGGCCTCAGTAGTTGCAGCACGCGGGCTCAGTAGTTGTGGCTCGTGCGCTCTAGAGCGCAGGCTTAGAAGTTGTGGCGCATGGGCTTAGTTGCTCCGCAGTATGTGGGATCTTCCCGGACCAGGGGTCGAACCCATGTCCCCTGCATTGGCAGGCAGATTCTTAACCACTGCACCACCAGGGAAGTCCCCATTATGTTATTTTTTAGTGGCTCGAGCTTTGAGGTCTTTGTCAATCTGATTACATTATTTTTATTTATTTATTATTTATTTGGCTGTGCCGGGTCTTAGTTGCACACACGGGATGCGTAGTTGTGGCATTCGAGCTCTTAGTTGCAGCATGTGGGATCTAGTTCCCTGACCAGGGATCGAACCCAGGCCCCCTGCATTGGGAGCGCGGAGTCTTAGCCACTGGCCCACGAGAGGAGTCCCACATTCTTTTCTTCTTAGACTTTTTTTTTTTTTAAAGATTTATTTATTTATTTATTTATTTATTTTATTTATGGCTGTGTTGGGTCTTCGTTTCTGTGCGAGGGCTTTCTCTAGTTGCAGCAAGTGGGGGCCACTCTTCATCACGGTGCGCGGGCCTCTCACTATCGCGGCCTCTCTTGTTGCGGAGCACAGGCTCCAGACGCGCAGGCTCAGTAATTGTGGCTCACGGGCCTAGTTGCTCCGCGGCACGTGGGATCCTCCCAGACCAGGGCCCGAACCCGTGTCCCCTGCATTGGCAGGCAGATTCCCAAGCACTGCGCCACCAGGGAAGCCCTTAGACTTTTTTTGACGGCTCTCAAGCCAGCAGGGTTCCCCTGCATATTCTAGTCAGTGTCCGAGCTCGCGCAGGCTCCCTAGGGCTCTCTGCGGATTAAACTTCTCTTCTAATTCTTGCCCATCCCTGCAGAGCTCAGTCACTGTTTCTCTTTATTCATCAGGGTATCTGGGGATATAGCGCGCAACTCACAAGATCCAGTGGGATCCACAGAGAGGGCCCTCTGCTCACCTGTTCCCCTCGCGGGGGCAGCCTGAGCGTTCCATCTCCTGTGCCTTGCTCTGGAGCTGCTCCCTCCAGAAACAAGCAAATGTGTATGTACACAGGGTTTGCAGAAATATGTTGCCCTAGCCCCCCACCATCACCGCCTGACGTAAGTGGGAGAGGCTTCCATCTCTGATGTAGAGTGCGTCCTCATTCCACCACGTGGCTGGCTCAGAGTGGTTTCATTGGTCCCCTGTCGATGGACCTTTGGGTTTCAAGCAGTGCTGCAGGAATCCCCGTGTACCTGCATTATTCCCTGCACGTGTGCGTGTGTCTGCAGGACACACCCCCAGCTGGGGACCTCCTGGGGGAGGGTCTCACTGCCGCCCATCCACACTGGAGGTTCTGAACAGCCCCTCCTCCCTGGTGGCTCCCAAGGCCGTCTCCAGCCCAGACTCCCCTCCAGGTTCTCCTGACCCAAGGCTCCTTCCCCAGGATGTGCCTCAGGGACCACCGGGGAAGTTGGTGCCACCCAGGAATCCTTACCCCGTGAGTGGTGCCTCCAGCTACCCGGCCTCATGGACCAGAGTGCTGGTCTGCCCTGCCCACTGTTCCTCCCGGCCTTGTCCTTTCATCTCTGCCCTCGTGGCGCCAGCCCTGGCCTCGTCCTCTCCCACCTGTACTTCCTCCCTGGCCTCCCATGTGCCCCCTCCACTCCATCCCC
Organism: Balaenoptera borealis; assembly: GCF_965194805.1. NCBI lineage: Eukaryota > Metazoa > Chordata > Mammalia > Artiodactyla > Balaenopteridae > Balaenoptera > Balaenoptera borealis. Next base: position 62,959,640 of record NC_138878.1, read on the forward strand.
CTCATGGAGGGCTTTCTGACCCCAGCGCTGCCCCCACTCCACTGCTCCCAGCCCTCCCATGGCTCCCCAGTGCCATCAGGGCAAAGTCCCAGCCCCTCAGCCTGGCCTTTGAGGCCCATTGGTTTCTGATCTCTTCCTCCTCCTCAGCCTCATGAATTACCACCCCCAGCCTCAATTAATGATTTCAGTTAGATGCCACCGGGCCAGACTGCAGGCACCGTTCTCCCCCTCTCCACCCCTCCACAGCCCCATCCCTCCTCTTCCTGCCACATTCCTTCCTCTCTGTCCCCACTGAGTTCAGCCCTCACTCTCCCCCTCCTGCTCCCTGACCCTAGCCTCCTGACCTCTGGTCTAAGGGGAGCACCTGCAAGGTAAATGCTCAGTGAAAGGAATGCCCCCCTCCCCAATTTCCTGCCTCACCTCTTGGATGCCCTTCTCTGCCCCACAAAATGTCACCTGTTCCCTGGCACTGAGGAAACTTCCCCTCTCCCAGCCTGGGCTTTCATATTGTCATTTGGGCGTATTTAAAACAGAGTTGTTTGACAAGCAGTCTTTTAAAATATATAAGGCTAATTTTAGTATTTTTAAAGAATCTTTGCCACCCCCAAATTGTGCATTGTAGCAGGTAGCTTCTGGAAACAATTCTAGAGATTTCTTTATTTAGCCCATCAGAGAGACTCCAGGTGAAGGTCAGGGGCCAGTGGCTGGGGCCTCTCTGGCTGTCAGCCATTCACCTTTGCTTGCACCCAGCTTCCATTCAGCAAGGTCATTGCAGACGAAACAAACTCAGTTTGGCCCAATTCCTAGAAATAGGCTCCCCAGCAAATTGTGTAAACCAAATCCCACTCTCCTTCATTTCCCAAAGCAGCGACACGTGCATTTCCATGGCAGTGCAGGAGAGAACCTGCCCATAGCATGACTTGAAAACACCCATGAAGTCTGGAGATTTAAGTTGGCATACCAAGAAGCTTGCTGAGTATGATGTTTATGTATTGGTTAGGAGTAAAGTTTTTAATTTTTACAGAATTTTGCAAATTCTCCCTCTCCTCTCCCCCAGCCCCTCTGCCACCCCCTGGCACTGTCCTTTTTTGTCGGGGTCATTCCCAGTGTTTATTAGAGCTGGGTTGCAGTTTTGTCTTTTGACAGTAGGTGGCGATGGAAGATGACACCCAGTCTGAGAATGCCTCTCAGGCGGTACTGGGGGAGGTCAGGCATCGTGCTGACCCATGTGGTCCATCTTAGTGGAGAGAAGGGCCCTAGAGGGGGCACTGTCGATCCTTTGGGAAGGTTGGGGTTCCCATGAAGTCTCTGTCTTAGCAGATGCTGGTCCTCAGGAACACCAGGTGCCTATTTTCTCATCGTGAAGTGGGGTCGTGTGAGGTGCTCCCAGCTGCTGCTGTGCTTCACGCTGCCTGAGGAAGAGAAGTTGGTGGAGGGTTGGGAAGGGGAACGGAGCAGAAAGGCGGCAGCCCCCTTCTCACCGAGCTCAGGCCGGAGTCCAGGGCTCAGCAGAGTCAGGAAGGAGCAGGTTCCCAGCCAACTGTAGGGCGGCACACCCTGTCCTGGCCCCGCCACTTACGCGCTGTGAATCTTTAGGCAGCTTGCTCCCCGCCTCTGAGTCTGTTCCTCGCTTCGTCCTTCCTGCACCTGGGGCAGACTTGATCCCTCCAGGCAGATGTCCAGAGTCCAGGGCAGACAGAAAAAGAGAGAAAATGGGTGTCACAAAGGTCCTTCCACCTCGGGGACTGTGGCTTGACAGCCCGGCCCTGGGCTCCCTGGGTCGACTCCGCCATCTGCGCAGAACCTGGAAACCTCAGAGCCCCAAGGGCAGGAGAAGGAAAGGGAGAGACGGGCCCCTGGAGCCCTCAGGGCGACGCACGGGGGAGGAGGTGCTGGGCAGGGCAGGGGCCTCCCGAGACAGAGAGAGAGAGAGGAGATGAGACGACAGATGGGGAGAGGAGAGGAAGGAAAGGAGAGAGACTGAAAGAAGGTGCGTGGGGCTAGAAAAAGAGAAACTGGAGAGTGAGAAAGAGGAGGGATGAGAAGGAAAGATTCAGCGAGGAGAGGAGAGAGAAGAGAAGGATGTGAGGAGGGGAGAGGAAGGGCAGGGCAAATAGAAGGAGGAGAGAGGGGGCCACTCAGAGGGGAGAATAGGCAGAGAAATGGGAGGAACAGAGACAGAGGGAGGCCCCGAGAGAAGGGGGCAGAGAGGGGAGAAACAAGGAAAAGACAGGTGTGGGGAGGGACGGGGCGGGGACGAGAAGGGAGAGGGTCGGAGAGAAAGGAGGAGGAAGAAGGAAAGGGGGGAGAGGAAAGGAACAGAGGGAGGGGAGAGGAGAGACGGGGCGGCCAGGGGCACAGAGGGGAGGAGCAGGAGAATGAGAAGACGGAAGAGGAAACGGAAGGAAGAGGGAGGAGGCGGCATTGAGACCCGAGGAGGGGAAGGAGGAGAGGAAGAGGCAAGTGGTTTTGAAAGACGAGAGAAAAAAGGGGCGAACTGGAGCGGGGAGGAGGAAGGGAGCAAGTAGAAAAACGGTGAGAGGCAGAGGAGGAAACAAGACAAAGTAGAAGGGAGACAGGAGAGAAAGCCACGGGCAGAGATGCAGGAGGGGGAGAAAGAAAAGAGGGAGACAGGGAGGCTGGAGGAGAGAAGAGATGGGGCGAAGGGGGGAGAGAACCGCTCAGGAGACAGACCCGAGAGGGAGGGGAGGAGACGGGAGAGAAGCACGCGGAGAGAGAAGGGGTGTGAGCCCTGGGGAGAGTCCCAAGGAGCCGGGGAGGAAAGAGGAAGAGACGAGGAGCCGGGAGAGGAGGGGAGGGGAGACCGAGGGAGAGAGAAAAGGATGGAGGGGAGACGGTAAAAAGAAGATGAGAAGAGAATGAGGGAGTGTGTGTATACATGTGTGTAAGAGAGAGAACGGGTGTGAGAGGCGGCACGGAGAGAGACAGGCAGAGAGGGAGAGGAGGAAAGGAGAGAGAAAAGGATGGAGGGAGCGGGGAGAGAGGAGGAGGGAAAGGGAGAGAGAGGCGCAGACACAAAAGCAGGGGAAAGAGGGGTCCCGCCAGTGTCACACACACGCACCCTTGGAGGCCACGGGGAGGGGCGGAGGGAGGGGGAGGTCCAGGCTGAGGAGAGGATGGAGGGAGGCCAGCGGGGAGGCACGTGGTGGAAAGAAGGGACCGGGGAACACGGAGGAAATGAGGAAAGTGGAAAGTCAGGCAAGACTAGGCCGCAGCACGAGGCCCGGAGACGCCGGGAGGGGTGGGCGGCGGCCCCTCAGATCCCAGCCCGGCCCACAGGGCACAGTCTCCCTCCTCGACACCCGGGTGACCACCGCGAGGGCATTTGGTGACTGAGGGAGAGAAAAGAGTGACAGCAGGGAAAACAGAACAAAGCCGAAGGTGTGACAGGAAAGAGCCAGGTGAATAAAGAGGGGAGAGAAGGAACGGGGCTCAGAAAGGAGAAGGGGGAGAGAGAGAGAAACAGAGAGGGAGACAGAGAGGAGGGAAGGGAAGGTTTGCCCCCTCTCGAGTGATAACGCGCCAAGTCACGGGACAGTGTCCCCGTGTCCCAGTTAACGATGAGCTGCAGACGGCGAAAACGTGCAGCTGATGGGCCCAGGACCTGGCAGGACATGAAATGAATTCCGTAAACTGTGAAACATTAATCACAGGACCGTCTGTTCCGAGACAGGATAAAAATACCACCGGCGCGGGGACGCAGCTGTCCCCGCCCCCGTTGGTTACCGCAGGGGCCTCCCCAGCTGTGGGAGTCGAGCAAGGACGGGATGGGGACAGGGGCGGGGAGAGCGGGGAGAGGGAGACGCTGCAAACCCCAGGTATATGGGAACAGGTGTGGGAGAAAGAGAACATGAGAGACGGAGACGAGGGACGCGGTGAGGGCTGAGGGGGCGGTTGGCCCCTCACGCCAGGGAAAGGGAGGCGGGGAGGGGGGAGTAGACGGCGGAGGAGAGAGTCCGGAGTAAAAAGCCAATGGAGAGACGATACCAGGAAAACAGAGAGTGAGGCTAGGAAGGGAAGGAAATAGGAGCCCCTGTGGGGGGAGATGGGAGGAGCCGGAGTTGCAGGAGAGGCTGGCGTGAGAGGTGAACGTGAGGAATGGAAACGAGGTGACGGGGACAAGGGGAGCGAGAGGAGACACAGCAGCAGCCGAGGAAGGGGGAGCGGAGGGCGAAGCCCAGAGCCCAGAGCGGGAAGCCCAGGCCTGGGGACTCCGCGCCCCATCCCCATCGGGGGGGGGAGCCAGGAGCGGGGGGCGGGGCAAAGGCAGAGGGAAAAGCAGAAGGGCTTCCAGAAAGGCTGGGAGTGACCGCGCAGGGGAGTCAAGCCGGGGCTGGGGCGGAGGAAGGTGTGAAGGAAGGAGAGGAGCGCGGTTTAAGGAAGAGAAATGGGTGGGGGGGGGGGGGGGGGAGCGTGTGTGTGTGCGAATTAAAGAGGAAGAAACTGAGGATCGGGGTGAAAGACAAGGGTGAGGGGAAGGAGACCTGGGGGCGGGTGGGTGTGGAGAGACGGACAAACGGACAGAAGGTAGAGACAGGTCAGAAGGGGGAGGAGGAGGAAGAGGAGCAGCAGCACGAAGAAAGAATGAAAAGGGCCTGAGCAAGAAGGTGTGAGCGAAGGAAACGACAACACAGTGTGAGGGAAGTCCTTTCGGGGAGGACCGTGTGTGCGTCGAGAGAAACCGATGGGGCAGAGGCAGAGGAAGTGTGTGTGAGACAGAGGAGCAGGAGAGAAAGAGAAAAAGGATGGAGCGAGAGATGCAGAGAGAACGAGATCCAGAAAACGGGAGGGCGGGGAGAAAGAGCTAGTGAGGGAGAGAGACTGGGAATCAGGGAGCGATCCCGAGAATGGGGGAGAGAGGGGGCCCGAGGCTCACAGAGGGGGGGGGGAGACACGGGGCCGAGTGGCGGGCGAGTCTCTTCCCCGCCTGGGCCTCAGTTTCCTCAGCTGCTTCTCGGGGGCGGAGCAGAGCGCGCAGGGAGGTGGGGGAGGGGGCCACGAGGGCGACAACTCAGGACTCAACGGCCAGAAGCAGAATCGGCGCCCCCTCCTCCCGTGGGCACTGTTCTAGCACAGTCTATCCTACTTTCCCTCCTGGTCTCCTTCAGTCACCCCTCCCTCCCCCGCCCTAGGGAGTGGCTATTGTGATCGGCATTTTTTTTCCCCAGTGAGGAAATCCAAATGGAGCCCCAGTCGGTCATCAGCTCGCGGTGCTCAGCACCATGAGGGGAAGATGATGGGCCCCTTCGACAGCCGTGGCGGCTGAGATCGCTGCCTACATCCCTTCCGTCTGGAAAAACTGAGAGCTTCCGCTGCAGAGAAGGGAGAGAAGAAGGAGAGGAGGGGCCAGGGGAGAACACAGGGTCTAAGGAGAGGCAGCAGCATGTGTGAATTGCCCAGCACGCAGCTGGTGCTTAATTAGTGCCCCTACCCTTTCCTGGTGGAGAACGCGGAGAGCAGGAAGGGAGAGAAGAGGCGGTAGAGAGGAAGGGAAAGGGGGAAGGAGAGAGTGTGAGGAGGGGACGCTGGGCTTATGAAGAGCCTGGCACACAGCTGGTGCTCAATCAATGCCCATTCATTCCCTTCTTCAGGAGAGAGGAGCCAAGTCAGAAAGGAAGTGAAGAAACCACCACAGAGGAAAAACGGGAGGAAAGACAGCCAAAGGAGGGAGGGCCAGGGGTGGAAATAGCTAGGCATATGGTTGGTGCTCTTAAGTGTTAGTTCTCTTCCCGGGAGAAAGAAGGCAGGCAGAAAAGGAGCGGGGAGGGGAAACTCCAGCAGAGAGGATGAACAGGAGAAGCTGTGATGGAAGGAGACAGTGTCGGTAAAGCAGTGGGCATACAATAGGCACTTAATAAATGCCCGTCCCCCTTCCTGGCAGCGAGCAGAGGAGGCAGCCAGGAGGAGGAAAGCAAGCAGAGAGGGAGAGAGAAGGGAGCACAGGGCCTATGAGGCAAGCCGGGACAGACAGCTGATAGGAGGAGTAGCACACAGCAGGCGCTCAGTATATGCCTAGTTCCTCCCCCAGGAGAGAGCTGGCAGGGCAGAGAGGAAGGGGAGAAGCTGGAGGAGAGCAGGAACCAGGGAGAAGAGAGGAAATGAGGAAGAGACCGTGCGAGTGTGTGGGTGAGACACACAGGAGGTGCTCAGTGAATGCCCACTGTCTTCCTTGGAAGAGAAGGCAAACAAGAGGAAGCGGAAGACACTGGTGAGAGGAAGGCTGGCCGAGGAGGCAATAGGATGGAGCAGAAGGGAGGAGGTGATGTCAGAGGAGGCAGTTCCGGCAAATCATGGGGCACATAGAGGTGCTCAGTTAATGCTTGTTCTCTTCCCCGAGGAAGGCCCAGAGAACACAGGAAGGGAGAAGCTGGCAGAATGAGCGGGGCAGGGAGAAAGAGGCAAGAGAAGATGAGGTGGGGTGTTAATTGCCTGGCATACAGTAGGTGCTCCATAATTGCTTGTTTTCTTCCCCCAAGAAAGGGGAGACAGAGCAGAAAATAAGGAGAAGTCAGAGATGAAGGAACAGGGAGAATCGAGGGGGAGGGGAGTGGAGGGAAATTACCAGGCACACAATAGGTGCTCTATAAATGCCCAGTTCCTCTCCTGGCAGAGAGCAGAAAGAAGCAGAGGACAGCAGAAACCACAGGTCAGCGGAGATGAGAGGGTGAGAGGAGAGTAGAGAAAGCACAAGCAATTGCTTGGTATACCATAGGTACTCAATAAATGTGTGTTCCTTGCCTTGGCAGAGAGCAGAGAGCCCAGAAAGACAAGGAGAGGACAGAGGAGAGACAGGGGAGGAAGACGGTGTGAGGAAGGGTGAGATGGTGTGTAAACTGCCTGGCACACAGTAGGTCCTCAATATATGTTCATTCCCTCCCCTAGGAGGGAGCAGAGTCAGAAAGGAGAGGAAATGAATAGAGAAGGAAGAAAAGAATTGGGGGAGAAAAGGGTGTATATAATAAGAGAGGAGACAGGGTTTGTAAATTCCCTGGTACACAGTAGGTGCTCAATAAATGCCCATTTCCTTGGAGGAGAGACCAGGCAGATCAGGAAGAAGGGAAAGGAAACAGGGTGGAAGGGACAGGAGAGCAAAAAGTATAAGGTGCAGAGACAGTGTATGGAAATTGCCTGGCAAACACTAGGAACTTAATAAATGCCCATCTTTTCCAAGGAAGGGAGCCAGAAGCCCAGGAAGAACAAGCAGAGGGCACAGAGGAAGGGACAGGGGAGACAAGAGGGTGTCAGGAGGGGCACGGAGGCATTTCAGGTACATCCAGCAGGTGCTCCATAAATGCCTGTCCCCTTCCCCGGCAGAACAGAAAGCAGGCTGGGAGTGGGCAGAGACCCCAGAAGGGAGGCTGGAAGGAGGAGGTCGAGGGAGGAGGGGGAGTCTGAGGGTGGAGGCCAAGGCCAGGCTTCTGGTGGCCGCCCCTACCCCCCCAACACCGGGGCCCAGCCAGCCCAGCCCCCAGCTGCCCCGACCGAGTCAAGGCCCTGTCAGAACAAGGGCCCGTTGTCTGGGGCCTGGCACCGCCTGGCGGGAGGGGGTGGGGCTGCCCAGCCCAGTCTGCAGTGTCTGGGGGGATGCGGGGCACCGTCTAATCTCTGTCTCTCGGCCTCCGAGTCTCTCCGTGTCTCCGCATCTCCCTGCCTCTGAGATGGAGACGTCGCCCCGTCTCACTCTGTGTTTCTCCGCGTATCTAGGTCCTGCTGTCCCACTGGCTCTCCCATCTCTGAGTCTATGGCCCCCATCCCGGTCTCTCTGTCTCTGAGTCCCTGTCTCTTGCTGTTGCTGGGTCTCCCTCTGCGTCCATCTCTCGGTTTTTCTCCCCATCTCCTCCATCTGTCTCTCAGACTCTGTTTCTTGCAGTCTCTGGGAGGGAGGAACCCCGACCCCGACCCCAGCCCCGGATTCCCGACCTCCACCCACCCGGGTTCAGGGCGGGGGTGCTGAGCTCAGAGGCAGAGGGGTGAGAAAGGAAAAGAGGCGAGAGGAACGGAGAGGTGAGGATAGAAACAGCTTTATTCAGCAGAAACCGCAGCAGAGGCCCCGGGCGGCCTCCATCCGGGTCGATGGAGAGGTAGGGTCAGAGAGAGACGGGGAGAGAAAGTCAGGGAGAGACGGGGAGAGAAAGTCAGGGAGAGGCAGAGAGACAGACACAGGGAGCGATTGAGAGAGACCAAGAGAGAAGTGAGGAGAGAGACAGACAGACAGACACACACACACACACACACAGGGGAGAAGGGAGAGAGATGGGCAGAAGGGTCAGAGATGGGGAGAGAGACAGAGACAGAGAGACAAAGAAATGGAAAGAGACAGGAGAGATACACAGAGATGAAGAGAGATTAGATAGACATGGGAAGACAGAGACAAGAGAGAGAGGATGGGGCAAGAGAGACAGAGAAAGAAGGATAGAGGCAGAGTTAGGAACAGGATGGGGAGAAATGGAGAGCGGGAGGGTCGGAGATCGGAAGAGACAGAAAGACAGATGGAGAGACGAGAGGGAGAGAGACGACAGAGAGAGAGAGAGAGAGAGAGAGAGAGAGAGAGAGAGAGAGAGAGAGAGACAGGAGAGCCGGAGAGAGAGGGGCAGCGCTGTGCAGGCGGGACGCGGGGAGTCAGGAAGGAGCGCAGCCCCTCTCACCTGGCATCGCTGGCGGCCACCCCCCAGGGCCCGACCGGGTGATTTAAGGGGTGCCCTGGGGGCGGGGCTGCACCCCTCACTGCCTTATCTGGCTAGCCCTGGGCTCCGAGAGCTAAATTGGGCCTCAGCTGTCAGCACCCGGGGGGCACGGAACAGCTGTCACCTCCCCCTGCACCTTCCGCGTGACCGTCCCCCCTCCTTCCCTCCTGCAACCAGGCCGGCACTGAGAGGCCCCTGGGGGCCTGTGTGGGGCGCCCCCAAAGGGCAACCGGGGATCCCCAGGAGCCCCCGCCAACCGATGCTCTGGGACCAGCCTGGCTGGGCACCCTGGGACAAGGGACAGCCTGACTCAGGCTTGTGAGAAGTGGGGTGGCCCCAGCAGGTGGGGGCTTTCGAGGCTGCATGGGCCCATCTGCACCCACCGTAAGGGGCAAACAGTAAGTGCTCAATCCATGCACTGGTCCAGCCTGCCGATCCTCTAGCCTGCAGAGCAGGAGGGGTTAGCACCTGGGGGGGGCGCTGGGAGCAGGAGGAGGGAGGCTGCAGGGACCCCCCACGCCCCCTCCCCAGGTCCCACCCTTGCCCTCTGGGCTCCCGCTCTGACCATATTAGGCCACCGCTGAGAAGGCACCTGGGGAGGTCACTCAGGCCCAGGAATAGAAACACTCAGGGAGCCCCGCCAGGCTGTCTGGGACCGGATGGGACAGGCGACAGGCACAGGGGGCAGGAGGGGGCCCCAGAAGCTGAGAGCGACATGGAGAGACAGAAACACCCAGAAAGAGAGCCCAAGAGAGGGACCCAAAGGGAGGAACAGAGGGAGTCAGAGACTGAGTGGGTGTGGGGGGCACCCCCGAGTTGGGGTGTCCCGGGACCCCAGCAGTTTCCCCTCACGTGCTGCTTGACTTTTCACTTTACAAGTTGCCCTTTGACCTCTGAGGTCTTGGGAACCAGAACCCACCAAGCCCAAGTGCCCCCATCACCACGGGTCAGCGTGTCCTGCCGTCGCCTGCTCCCCGCCTTCTTTCTTGTGTCCTCTCAGAATTTACTGTCTGGGTGGAGTGCAGCCTTAGGCGGGCTCGGGGAGACGCCCCCAGCTGGGGCCCTGCCTGCCTCTCCCTGCCCACGGCCTCCCTGTGCCTCCAGGTCCCCCATATCTGCCCGCCACCTAATGGGGGGCCCCTCTTTTGCCCATGTTCCTCCTTCACAGTTTTAGGCCCGTGGCCCCTAAAACCATCCCCTGGGTCCCTGACCCTGGTCCTCCTCCCCTGATGTCACCCGGCCTGTCACACTCCTTACATCCCCCTGAGCTCAGCATGCCCCCCACACCCACTCCTCCTCCCTCGGTCCCATCTGTTGGGGTGGCCCTACTGTCCCCCAGGTCCCAGGGCCAGACACCGGGTACCTCCTTCCCTGCCCCTCACCCCCAGAGCCTGCCCTGATTCTCTTGTCACCTCCACTCTGCCCCCAGGGTCCTGACTCAGGCCTCGTCCTCTCCCATTGGGACCCTCAGCCTCCAGCCTTCCCCCACATGGCCCCAGAGGGGTCTTTCTGCACCCAGGACCGACCTGCCCCCCCTGCTCACAGCCCTACCCATTGCCCTGGACCAGATCCAGCCCCTCAGCTGCTCTTGGAGGCCCTGTGGGCCGTGGACCTGCCAGGATCCACCCTTATCTCTTTATCACCTCCTCAAATAGCTACTGGAGAAATCATCTCCCTCAACATTCCAGGTCTCAATCTGGGCTGTTTCTAATTCTGGAATGGGCCCTCCCTCCCTTCCCACTGGCTCCCTGGAGAATGCCCCTCAGCCAGCTCCCCCAGGACCCCTCATCTTCCTGTGGCCCCCACCTTGTCCCATGGGACCCTTGTTAAAACACCCCACCACTGGGACTGGGGGTCTTTACTTCCATCCCCTTGTGTCTTCCTCGCAGCCTGAGAGCTGGGGAGGGCAGGCATCCAGCTGCACAGGCCAGACCCGGGGGGACAGGGGGACCTGGGGGAAGGGTACAGGACAGGATGGGGGGCTGCTCAGGGGGGACTGTGGAGAGGACACCCAGTGGGAGTCTGTCCTTCCTCTGCTCAAATCCTACCGGCCACCATCTTCCCCCTCCGTCACCTCTCCACCCTCTCTCTCCCTTGCTCCCTCAGCTCCAGCCACACCAGCCTGCCTCAGGACCTTTGCACTGCCTGTTCTCTGCCTGGAATGCTTCTCCTGCAGACCTCTCCGTGCCTGCCTCTCTCCCTCCCCTTCTCCCAGTCTTTGCTCAAACACCTCCTCAGCAACACCTTCCACTGCCCTGAGGAATTCTACGCTGTGTTCCTTTCCCTGGTGTTCCTTTCCCTGGCTGCTCTAGCAAACGTAGTGGCTTATAACAACACACATTGATTCTCTTACATTTCTGGAGGTCGGAAGTCCAAAATGAGTCTCACTGGGTTAGAGTCAAGGTGTGGGCAGGGCTGGTTCCTTCTGGGGGCCTGGGGGAGAATCCGTTTCCCTGTGTATTTCACCTCCTAGAGGCTGCCTGCGTTTCCTGGCCCGTGACCCCTCTTGTCTCAAAGCGCCCCCCTCCGTGTAGCATCTCTTTGACGCTGCTTCCTTAGTCATGTCTGAGATTCTCCTCTCCTGCCTCCTTCACTTTTTTTTCTTTTTTTTGGCTGCACCCCCATGCATGCGGTATTGACCAGGGATCGAACCCGTGCCCCCTGCCGTGGAAGAGTGGAGTCTTAACCACTGGACCGCCAGGGAAGTCCCGTGCCTGCTTCACTTTCAAGGGCCCTCGGGATTACATCGGGCCGACTCAGACAATGCAGGGTAGTTTCCCGATTTTAAGGTCAGCGGATTAGCAACTTTCGTTCCCCTTTGCCACGCATCTGAACATATTCGCAGGTTCCGGGGGTGAGGATTTGGACATCTTTTGGGGCCACGACTGCAGTTGGTACATGAGTTGGGAGTCAAGAAGTAAACCCTCTCCTTCTCCTTGGGGCTTATCTCCCTAAACACCCTGGACTGCCTCTCTCTGTTCGCTCCTGGTCTCTCCCAGGTGCCTCAAGAGGGCAGGCATTTGCATTGTTTTCCCCTGGGCCCACCCCCATGAGGAAACTGAGGCCCGAGACATGAGTGACTTGCAGGTGGCCAAGCCGGGAGGTGGCAGAGAGCTCGGATCCTGGCCAGGCCCGCCTGGGCCTCTCTGATAAACCAGCGTAACTGAAGGAAAGGGGCCCCCAGTGAGACTCAGGCCAGGCTGGGAGCAAATCATCGGGTTTATTGAGGCAGCAGTGGCATGTGGCGGGGGGAGAGGGGATGCGTGGAAGGGGCTGGGACCTCTGCTGGGTCCACGAGGGGCGGGGCCTGGCCCTTCCCCCGGCACTTGGGAACCGGATGTGGACGCGCGGGGGCCACGCCCGGCGGGCAGCCGTGGTCCCCTCCTCCGCGGGGTCAGTCTGCCCGCAGCCAGGAGCCCTTCTCCTCCACCTCCTTGGTCACCACCAGCAGCACCTCGCACAGGCCCTGAGCCAGCGCGGCTGCCAGGAAGGCCCTGGGCGGAGAAACGGGGAGACTGAGGCCTGGGGGGTGCCTGGGGCTGCTCCCCGGGGAGGGGGGTCTGGCGCGCAGCCCTGGAGTCGCCCCCGCCCCTCACCTGACACCGTCCTCGTTGCCCAGGACCTCGGGCGCCCGCAGCTTGGAGTCAAGGTTGTAGTAGACGCCGTCCACCTGGCGCAGGGCCACCCAGTGTCGCCGGCGCAGCGGCAGGGACAGCAGCCCCAGGGACACAGGCGAGGGCAGGTTCAGGATCAGCCCCAGCACCCGGGGCAGCGCCAGCTGGGACAGGGGCCTGCATGGCGGGGCAGGGACGCCATGGTCAGGGCCCGGCCCCCGCAGGCGCCCGCCGGCCCAACGTTACCGGGTGTGGGGGGCCCAGGCTGGTGGCAGCGGTGGCTGCCCGAGCCCACCCAGGGACTCTCTTCCACCGACCCACCCCTTGCTTCCTTCCACTCACCTGCTCCCCCTCCCCACGCAAACCTCCCAGTCAACCACCCCCCACCCGGCAACTCCTCCTTCACCATCTGCCACCTGCCTGACCATCCATTACCCGCCCGTTACGCACCTACCTACCCATCCAGCCACGCGCCCAACAAGTCCACCACCCACCCCACTCCCCAGCCACTCCTGACGCATCTACTGCTGACTCTACCCATTATCCATCCACTATACACCACCTTCCCACCCACTCACCCGTCCAGGCCTCCCAGCCACCTAACAACCACCCACCATCCAGCTGCCCATCAACGCCTCACCTAGCCATCATCCACCCGCTGATTCAAGCAACCAGCAGCCAGCCAGCCAGCAGCCCAGCGGCTTCTCCACCATCCACCCAACTCTCCATTCATTCTTTCCGTCCACCCATCCAGCCACTTACCCGTTCATCGACCCAACCGCCTATTTGGTATCCACTGCCTACCAGCTATTCATCCCTTATTCACTCAACCACTCAACCACCCAACCATTCATATCATCCCATCACCCAACCACCTACCCGACACATCCAGCCGCCCATTCACCATCCACTCACCCAGTCACCATCAACCTACCCCACTGACGACCTAGTCATCCCTCTACCGCCTCCCAACCCCTCAGTCTGCCAGCGTCCATGATCCACCCATGCAAACCTTCCACCCATCCCCTCCTCCTGTTTTGTCCCACACTGACCACCATCACACCGCACCCACTGTGCCAAGCTCAGCACACAGGACGCAGTGCTTTCGGTCGCACCTCCTTCTATCCCACCACACGGCGGCCAGGCCCTGCCCCTGCAGGGCGGCCATGATCACGTTGACGTCATAGTTGCCGGTGCCCAGGAGGCTGCGATGGGGGTTCAGCCGGGAGTCTGGGGCCAACCTGGTTGGGAGGTGGGCAGGGCCTCCTGAGTTGGGGGGGTCCCTGGAAAGGCCTCCCCCTCCCCCACGAAGCCAAAGAGTCCCAGGGTCCGTGAGCCACCCAGCCTTGGGACTCTTCCCTCTCTTCAATCCCCGTGACTCATCAGCCCCAAGCCCTGCTCCTGTCCCCTCTCTCTCTCTGCCCTGGCCTCAAGGATGTGTGCCCTGTCCCTCACCCAGCTTCCAATCCTCCCCCTCCTGGGGGCTCTTTCTACACCCAGCGTTGCCTCGGCCCTGCCCCTGCTCTCGGCCCTTCCTGGCACCCCCGTCACCCCAGGAGAGAGCCCCAGCCCTTCAGCCTGGCCTTGCATGATCTGGCCCCTGCTGGCCTCCTGGCTTCAGGCCCATCCCACCCGTTGCAGCCACCTGTCCCCAACCACATCTCCTGTGCTGCTACCCCCAGCCTTTCGTCCAGCTGTCCCCCAGCCCAAGAGGCCCACCCCGCCACCGCTTGTCTCTCTGGGCTCTGCCTCCTCTGGACAATGGCACCTTTGTTCTGTCTCTGGGCCTTTGGTGGGCAGGGCAGGGGGAGGGGTCGGAGAGGGGAAAGTTGTGTATTCTTTTTCTGTGTATCTGTTTCCCTGGCTTCCCTCAGCGCAGGGCTCATAGTGGACTCATCTCTGGGTCTCCAGCATGGACTTGCCATGAAAGAGTTGATTGATCCCTGTTTTGAATGACAGAGGAGATGAATACATTCTAAAATAATCAGTCTGAGGGGCTGGGACTTTGCCTGAGGATGCTGGGGCAGGGGCACGGGCACAGGCACGGGAGGGCTGTGAGCAAGAGATGGGGAAAAAGGGTCATCTCTGGGTGTAGGATCCTGCTGGGAATTGACTGGAGGCTGAGGGGAGGGTCTGTGGGGACAGAGAGGAGGGGATCAGGCAGAGAGATAACAAAGAAGTGATGTTTGAAATCTTGAATAGTGAGGAGGAACATTCCAGGCTGCCAAGAGGAGAAAGCTGTGCCAGGCAGAAAGAATAGCCTGTGCAAAGGCCCAGAGGCACCATGGCGGGGCTCTTTCGGGGACTGGAGAGGAATTTGCTTGGAGGGGAGCAGTGAGATATGAAGCGACAGACGGGTGGGGATCACAGCACACAGGGTTTTGGTTATCAGACTGCAGAGCTTGGGACTTCTGCCAGGGGTACTGGGGAGCCATGGGAGGACTGGGAGCAGGGGAGGGGCAGGGTCATCGCGGGAGCTCTATGTAGCCTGGACTGAACGAGATAAACCAGAAGCTGGGAGGCCAGAGGAGAGTGGGGAATGAGGGTCCAGATAAAAGGATGTGGCCTGATCTGGGGCTGAGGCCAGAGGGGTGAACAGGCACAGGAGGCACTCTCAGTCTCTGAGTCCCAGAGTCCAGGCAGGGGATGGGGCAGCAGAAAGCCCCGGGGCTCTGCCCCTGCCTTGCTCTGAGCCCAGGTGGGTTGCCCCACCTCTGTGAGCCCTGCTTCTCCAGGGGTTGGGGTGGGTGATGGTCACCTCTTGCAGATCTCATCGGCAGCTTCCTGGCTGAAGAGCTGCTGCTGCAGGACGTTGTTGAGGGCGTGGACGGCACAGAGCTCCAGGCGTTGCCGTTCGTGGTACACGGAGGGCGGGCTTGGCTGAGCTCCTGGGGCCTGGGACATGCCGTCCTCGGCTCCTGCTTGGGGGTGGGGGTGGGGGAAAAGGTACTCAGGGGCCTGGGATCTGGAAGCCCAACCTGCCAGCAGGCCCTGGGGGTACCGTCATTGAGTGAGGGCTCAGGCAGCCTGAGCGGCCACCGGGCCACTGACTGCTCTCCTGGCGCTCTCCTGGCAACAGAGTACCTCCATCCCCTATTTCTAGGAAAAAAGCTCTCTTCTGCTCACTTAGCAACAGAGGACCACCCCCGCCACATCCCAAAGTGAAAGGGTCCCTATGGTGGTCACCTAGCAACAGAGAACCCCCCCTCCCCTGTCCCTAGGTAACAGGCTTCCTCTCTGGTTACCTAGCAGCAGAGGACCCCCACCCCACTAGGTAACCAGGCTCTCCTCAGGTTACTTAGCAATAGAGGAAGCCTCCTCCCCTGTCTCTAGGTAACAGGGTCTCTTCTGGTCGCCCAGCAACAGAAGACTCCCCTCCCCTGTCACTAACCAACAGAGTTCTCTCCTCCTGTCACCTGGCAACAGGGCCCCCTCCCCGGACACCGAGTAACAGAGCCCTCTCCCCGACCCGTACCCCAACCGTGGCGCTCGCCCGTTGCCTGGCAACGACCCTCACCCCGCCTGCCTCTCTGTTCCCCCGAACCGGGGGCTCCCGCATCCCCCTGGGCGGCGGCTCTGGCCTCCGAGAACACGGCGGGCAGCACCGCGCTGACTGGGCAGGAGGGACGGACTACAGCTCCCGGCGGCCCCCGCGAGCCGGACTACGACTCCCGGCGACCCTGGCGAGAGCTCTTGTTCCGCACGGAACGCCCGGGCAGCGTGGCCCGGAAGTCCTCTGTCGCCCCCGAGAACGCGGGACTACAACTTCCGTCGGCCCCTGCGGTGAGTCCCGGAAATGTGCCCTGAGGCGACCCTCTCCTTCGCACACTTCCACGCCCCCTGCTTCTCGAAGGATTCTGGGAAATGTAGTGAATAGGCTCTCGCGATAGCTTCCAGGGGTGTTGCTACCCTGTATGCCCGCTCCCTGTGATGACATCATGCCTAGTGTGAGGACAAAGCGTGACGTCACAGAAGGGAAACAAGTGATCAGACACCAGACTACGTAGGGAGAAGAGCCTCCAATATTTACTGAGACAGGAGGGAGGTCTGGGGATACTGAGGCAGCAGCGGGACGGTGGCGGTGGGAGGTAAATAATGAGATGAGGACGTCCTCTTGGGAAGGAGGAGGCTTCTTAGCAGAGATGGATCCCCGGCTTGGAGGGCAGGTGGCAGCAGCCTGTGGAGGAGATACGGGGAATGAAAGGCTGAGACAGAGAGATAAGGAGTGACAGACACCTGGAATGAAGGGACAGACCAAGGTGGGGACCTAGAGGGAGGGACTGAGACCCAGAGAGAGGGACCAAATTCCAGAGATAGAGGGACAGAGACCTGGGGGGAGACAGAGACTCACATGCTAGAGTCCCAGAGAGAGGGGGACACAGAGGCTCAGAGAGAGGAGACTTGGACAGAGAGAGAGATCTATAAAGATTCAGCGTCGCGGAGTAGAAGGTTAAGGAGACTCAGAAATAAAGATCAATCGATAGAGACAGAATCAGAACTGCAGACTCAGAGAGCCTGAGACCCAAGCTCTGCAGAGCACAAGAGCCCAGGGCTTGGGGAGAGGAGTGCCGGGGAGGAGCGTGGCCGCACCCAGGAGGCTGCGCCAGAAGGTGGTGATGGTGGCAGAGCCGGTGACCGCGCCTGGCTCGGTGGGGTTCTCTCTGTGGGTGTGCACAGCAAAGCTTCGGCCTGTGGGGCCCGGGGGTCCGCTCAGCTCCACATCCACCACATGCATGTCCTTGAGGCTGGGGCAAGCAGGGTGGTCAGTCCGGCTGGCCTGGCCCCAGCCCAGACCCCCGCTCAGCTTCGCTCACCTGAAATCGGCCACAAGCACCCCGATCACGTGGTCGAAGCCCAGGCTGGGGGCGGCCAGGGCAGCGGCAGCCATGGTGTTGGAGTTTCGGGGGGCAAGGGGGCAGAGCCCACGGACAGGGCCTTCATAGAGCACAGTGCGAGGCCCGGGGCTGTGCGCGGTAGCCAGGGGTCCCTCGAGCCGGAAGCCATCAGGGTGTGTGGCCATGGTGACACGGAGGCTCTGGAAGTGAGAGCCAGAGTCGGGGGGACTGGGGGTCTCTGTTGGACCCCTCCGGTTCCCAGGGAGCCCAGCAGGCCCTCACCTGGAGGCCCCCGGCTTCGTCCAATCTGGCGATGTCCTCAGTGCCCCAGAGGGCCCCTCGGGCCACGAACACAGCGTGGCCCCAGCGATGCGAGGCCTCCAGGAGCTGCCGCTCTGTGGCCTGGTCAGCTAGGGCTGAGGGGGATCCCACCTGGGGCAGATGAAGGTGGGGAGGGGCTGAGGTCAGGAGATGGATCCCGCTTTGGGGGGGGTGATGCCAAGGCGGAAGACACAGAGCTCACCAGGAGATTGGCATAGCGCAGGATTTCTGCCCCAGATTCGTGGATTATTTTGGGATGGGCCACTTCCACCACAAGGTCAGGGTGCCTGGGAGAGGGGAGAGAGGCGGCGAGGGCCTTGAAGAGGTATTAGATCTCCCCTCCCCAGATTCCCTGAGTCTACGGAGGCCTGTCACTCTTCACCCTGGCCTGGGAGGGGAAATAGGACAGAGGCTTGTCCTATTTCACATTTGGGCGAACCAAGGTCCAGGGAGGGTAAGGGACTCGCCTGAGAGCACACAGCACCTAAGGGAGGCCAGAACAGGAGCTTCAGAGAGTCCCACTCTCTCACGGCGAGGTCACTGACCTCTCCCCGAGGGCAGCAAGGTTCTGGAGCTGAAGGGTAGGGGGCACACTCCCCGCCATTCGTCCTGGGTCACGATTCCAGACAAAAACAAGTTCTAGGCCCAGTTCTGGTCCCTGAGTCAGCAAGTGGGAGACCAGGGACTGTCCTGGGGAGAGGGAAAGAGACTCAGAGAGGGGCACAGAGACCCAGAGAGAGGGGCACAGAGACCCAGAGAGAGGGGGACAGAGGCCCAGAGGGAGGGTGACAAAGACCCAGAGAGAGGGGGACAGAGGCCCAGAGAGGGAATGACAGAGGTGAGGGAGGGAGTACACTGACCCAGAGTTGGGGGGCACGAAAACTTAGGTGGGGGGCAGAGACTCAGAAAGGGGAGGACGGAGGTCCTGAGGGGGTCGGAGCCCTGCGGTGAGGAGTGGAAGACACTTAGGGAGACAGAGGCAGCCAGGCCACAGATAAAGACACAGAAGAAAAGTATGTTTGTGGAGGACACACGGGCTTTTGAGGCTCTAGAAAGGGGCCTGGGGAAGAAGCCCCAGACAGTCAAGGACTCACCGACGCGGCCGTAGCCCAGTATCCCCACCTTCCTCGGGACTGTGGTGAGAGCCATGCCCTTGGACTTGGTGGCCTGCGGTCTGAGCTCCGCAGCTGCTTGCTGCCTCCCATCCCCCCACCTCACCCCACACACGAGATTTGGGCAGCGGCTGAGCTTTGGACATTTGACCCTTGAGCCTCTCTGGAACCTTCCCCCTCCCCCCGCTGTGGCCCAGAGGTGGGGGTGTGGGGGGGGCGCCACCTGGGGGCAGGATGAGAATCCTGGGAGGCAGTGGGCGAGATGTTTTGGGGTTCCAGGGCCCTGTGTGGCGCCCCCCCCCATGTATCCAGCCCATTCCTTCTCTGCATCACATCCTCTTCCTGCTGATGTGGAAAATTTCCTCTGCAGTCCCCTGCCCCCCTTTCTGGCCGGCCAGGTTGTCATGGAAACTGCATCCTGCTTGGGTCGGGGTAGAGAGGGTTGGGAGCAAGAGAGAGGAGATGGTGACAGGGGACTCTGGGCTCTGTCTGTCCCCTTGCTCCTGTGTTTCCAATCCCCAACCCTTGCAGCCGCTACCCAACCCCCACCCCGTGCCTCGGCACCCGTGTTTCGTCAGCATTCCTCCTCCTGTGTTTTCCTCCCTTGGTTCTGTCTCCATCTCAGATCTCTCTCACTCCCATCGCTGTCTCTCCACCTTTTCCCGGATCTCCATCCCTCCGGTCTCCATCCCTCCAGCTGCCACCCCTGCCTCCTCTGGGCTGGCTGCCATTCTGTCTCCAGCCAGGCCCTCATCTCCCCTAAGGTCCGAGGGAGGCCTGGCCTGGTCATGCCCCTCTCCCCACAAGGCTGCAGGAGCTGGAGTTCGGCTCATCCTAGCCTCAGTGGCCCCCAACCCCACCAGCTCCCATGGAGGGGGCCCTTACCCCGGCCCCTCCTCGAACCTCCCTCCCTCCAGCCTGATCATCCTTCTTTTCACCTTGACTTCTCACCTTGTATCCTCCCCTCCCCCGGCCACGATGCCACCACCCACCCCTCTTTCGCCCCCTTATATTCTCACTCCCATGCCCATCTGTCCGCTCTCCCCACCTCCCATGGCCAAGGAGAAGCCTGCGAGGCCTGGGGAGTCGCCGAGCGCCCCCCCAAATGAACCCCAGCCAGGGCGCCTCGCGGGTGCCTGGCATCGGAAATGGCGGAGACTGCGGCAGTGTCGGCTCCCTGCCCCCCACCACCACCTGGTACCCGCTGCAGCGCTACCATGGCAACCAGGATCTGGGGGCCCTGAAAGAGGACGAGAAAGAGAGCATGAAAGCGGGAGCGAGGGGGAGCCAGGCGTCGCACTAGAGGAGAGTCCCAAGCAGACAGGCCAGACAGATAGGGTCAGGGACCCCAGACACGTCGCAGCAGAGGCAGCTGCCACGGGTGATAAGGGAAGAATTTGCTTTAAGAGCTCCAGGTGGGGGCGGTGGGGGGAGATAAGATGCTGTGGGGCAGAAACAGGCAGGGAGGAGGCGTAGGGCCGGGCGCACGGACCCGGTCCAGGCCCTCTCAGAGGACACAGGGCCCCGGTGGGGTCGTGGGGGCTTCCTGCCCGCCCCACCTTCAGTCGTGGACTGCACGGGGCCTGGTCGTCCTGCGCATGCGCCAGGCCTACCCTGTACGCGGGCCAGTCTTGACCGAGGAGAAAATGGGGCTGAGACGAGAGCTGCTCCCGGGGGCCCAGCCCCGTGTGTCCGCAGCTATGTCTGCCCAGAGCAGTGCCTCATCCTGCTTCCACTGGCCTCTGTCTAGCACGAAACGGCGGCCCTGGGGCGGGGGCCTGGCCCTCTGGAGGCGGCAACGCTGGTACCGTGGCCTGCCCCAGCCGTACCAGCACCTGCCCAAGGGCCTGGCCGACCGCTGGCATTTGCTGGCATTTGCACCCACTCGCTGGCTTTTGTCTCTCCGAGGGCTCTGCGTGTGAGCTGCCCTTCTGAGCTGCAGCGTAGCCCCCCTCCACTTCCTGGGCCTGGACTCTGCCTCCTGCTGCTGAGTTAACCAGACCGACGACGTGCAGCCCCCCTGCTGCTCCGCTGGCCCCAGCTCGAGCACCCCTCCCCCGCCCCCAGCTCACTCCTTGCCTCCCCTTCAACGTGACCCGCTTTCTCCGCACGGCAGTGTCTTGAATGGGTTTGCGGTAGACACGGACCCTCTCTGGTTTGGCTCTGAGATGGGATGAATTGCGTCCTCACCTCCACGACCTGTGAATGTGACCTTATTTGGAAATAGGGTCTTTGCAGATGATCAGGACGAGGCTGTACTGGAGTCGGGCGGTTCCCAGTCCAATATGACGTATAAGGAGGGGAAATCTGGACACAGAGACACACATGCACAGAGGGAAGGTGCTGCGGAGACAAGGGAGAACGCCCTGTGGAGACTGGGGTGACACTGCCACCAGTCAAGGAACATCTGGGGCGACCAGAAGCTGGAAGAGGCAGAGAAGGACCCTCCCCTACAGGTTCTAGAGGGAGCACGGCCCTGCCCACACCTTGACCTTGGCCTCCAGAACTGAGACACTAAATTTCTGTCGTTCTGAGCCACCCAGTCTGTGGTACCTTGTAACGGCAGCCCCAGGAGATAGGCCCCCTAGGTTTCTGCTGTGAGGTGGGAAGTTGGGGGAGAGGACCCCAGTACCTGCCTCAAAAGGGGTGCAGGCAGAATAAACACAGTGCCGGGAGTGCTGGGTGACCGAGTCCCTCTCTAGGGCCTCGGAGGTGAAAGGGTAGGGGCCTAAGACCACTCAGAGGTGCCGGCTCTCCCACTGACCTTCCAGCTGGGGCCTGGAGTTTTCCATCTTCTCATTCTACTGCCCACCCATGTTCCCTTTCTTTTCTCTCTCCTCCATGCTTTCATAACCAAAAAAAAATTTTTTTTTTTACTTTTTCCGTGTTTTTTTTTTTTTTTTTTAAAGTAATTACAGAGCAGGTAGTCGTTGACGCAAACCTCCCTTCAGTATCAAAAGAGTCTGTGGGGCAGGAGAGGGCTGGGGGCAACGGCGGGGGGCGGGCTGAGGCCGCCCCGCCCCCGGCCAGTGGGGACCAGGGGCCGGGAATGGACTCCCCCGGGGCAGGGCCAGGGGCTCGGGAGGCTCTGACGACGTGGCTGTCTCTTCAGTTTAGAGGGCGGAGGGGTGGGGGTGGGGGACAGGCGTCAAACTGCAAAAAATGAACCGTAAAAGGAGGGCTGTTGGGGGTGAGGGGAGAGGACACCCCTGAAAAAAGCTCCTCTCTCCCCCGGAAGGCGGAGGGCCGGGAGCAGTTGGTCGGGAGAGCGAGGAGGAAAAGCGGAGGGTTCCGGCCACTCCCGTCCTGCGTCCCCTCCCGCGGCCGGGGAGGGGGGCGAGGCCGGAACCACGCGGGTTCCATTCCCGGAGCCCCGCACTGTCCTCGCTGGGGCGAGCTGCCCTGGGGTGCGGACGCGGGTGGGGCTCCGAGCTGCCTGCCCCGACCTCCCCGGTGCGGGGCTGGGGCTGGGGGGAGGGTGCCGGTCCGGCCCCCGCCCCGGGGGGGTCCCCCTGCCCGGCAGGACGGAGGCTTCAGATCTGCGTCTCCTGCACGTTCTCCTTGGAGCCGCTCTTGAAGAGCAGAGGTTCGTGGATGGAGTTGAGGCCGGGCGGACCTTTGCCCCCGCAGCCCCCGCCACTGGGGTTGCTGCTGTAGTGCGCCTTGAAGGCGGCCGCCACGTAGTGGTGGTGGTTGAGGTGGTCGCGCTCCAGGGCGGGCAGGGCCAGGTGGCTGTCCCCGCCCACGCCGCCCCCGCCGGCCACAGCGGCGGCGGCGGCCACGGACACGGCGGAGGCGGCGGGCAGCTCGTCCTCCACGTTGATGATCTCCACTGTGCGCGTGGGCCCGTGGTGCTTGTGGAGCTGGTGCTGCTTGCGCAGCTTGTAGAAGGCCACGAGCATCACGGCGGCCATGAACGTGATGGCCACGAAGCAGCCGATGATGATCTTGGTGGTCTTCATGACGTCGTCCAGGTCCTTGAGGGCGTTCTCCGTCACGTCCGTTATGGGCACCGTGAACGCCTTCTCCGTGGGGCGCGAGGAGCGCGGGGCAGGCGCCGTGGTGGACGACGAGGCCGGGCCGGCCGCCTCCCCCGGCCGGCCCCCGCCCCAGACGCCGTCCGTCGTGGGCCCCGGCGGCTCCTTCTCGGTCCCCCGCGGCTGCAGGGCCTCCTCTCCGGGCTGCGTTTCCAGGGTCTCCACTGTCACCGTGGTGAAGTAGGTGTAGCCGCCGCTGCCCCCGCCGCCGCCCCCGCCCCCGGGGCCGCCCCCGCCGCCCCCGGCGCCTCCGGCCGCCACGGGGTCCACGGCCGAGACGTTGAGCGTGGCCGAGGCGGTGGTGTTGCCGGCCGAGTTCGTCACCATGCAGGTGTACTGGCCCGTGTCCTGCACGGTGACGTTGGTGAAGTTGAGCGTGCCGTCGTGCAGGACGGAGATGCGCACGCGGTAGGAGCCGTGGGTCATGAGGGTGCCGTTGGGCGTCAGCCAGTTGACGGAGGTCATGGACGTGCCCGTGCGGCACTTGAGCTCGGCGGCCATGCCCTCCGTGACGTTGAGGTCCGTGGGCGGCTCCACGATGACGGGCGCGTAGCAGGTGAAGTGCGACTGGTCCAGCTCGCCGATGTAGCGCCCCTTGAGGCCGGCGGGCGCGTGGCAGCGCGCGCAGCACGTCGTGTTGCTGGGCACCGTCTCCTTGAGCCACCAGCTCAGCCAGAGCACGTCGCAGTTGCAGTGCCAGGGGTTGTGGTTGAGGTGGACCCGCTCGAGGCGGTGCAGGGGCGTGAAGAGGTCGTGGGGCAGCGACATCAGGTTGTTGTGGGACAGGTTGAGCTCCTCCAGCGACTTGAGGTCGTCGAAGGCGTTGCGCTCGATGGTGGCCACCTGGGCGTGCATCAGCCACAGCTTGCGCAGGCTGGTCAGGCCCTGGAAGGAGCCCGGGCGGATCAGGTCCAGCCGGTTGCCCGACAGCTCCAGCTCCTCCAGGCGCACCAGGGCCGTCAGGTTGGGGATGTCCTTGAGGTTGCACATGCCCAGGTTGAGGTAGCGCAGGTTCACCAGGCCCTCGAAGGCTGCCTCGGAGATGTACTCCAGCCGCTTGAGCTCGCCCAGGTCGAGGCGGCGCAGCGAGGGCACGCGGTTGAAGGCGTACGACGGGATGCTCTCGATGGGGTTGTTCCGCAGCCAGAGCTCCCGCAGCTTGGACAGGTACTCGAAGGCCTGCGTGGGCACTGTCGTCAGCCGGTTGTCGAACAGCTCCAGGGTGTTGAGGCTGGGCAGCCCGTTGAAGGCGCCCACCTCGATCTTGCGCACCAGGTTCTTACTCAGCTGCAGGATCTCCAGGTGCCGCAGGTGCTTGAATGTGTCCGTCCGGATCACCTGGGGTCGGGAAGGGGAGACACCATCAGTGATACTGATACTAACGGGTCGACCACAGAGGGTTTTTTAAAAATTTTATTTTATTAAAGTATAGTTTATTTATTTATCTATCTTTTGGCCGCGCCCTGTGGCTTGCGGGATCTTAGTTCCCCAACCAGGGATCGAACCCGAGTCCCCTGCGGTAGAAGCGTGGACTCCTAACCACTGGACCGCCAGGGGAGTCCCTAAAGTATAGTTGATTTAATGTTAATTTCTAATGTAAAGCAAAGTGATTCAGTTATACATATATGAAAATATATGTATATATTGATATATGAAAAAGAATATATATACACATTCTTTTTCATATCCTTTTCCATGATGGTTTATCACAGGATATTGAATATAGTTCTCTGTGCTATATGGTAAGACCTTGTTGTTTATCCTTTCTATATATAATACTTTGCATCTGCTAATCCCAAACTCCCACTCCATCCCTCCCCCCTCCCCCCTCCCCTTTGGCAACCACGCGTCTGTTCTCTATGTCTGGATCACAAGAGTTTTGAGTGCTGGTGAGGGTGCTGGGCCGCCCCGTCTCTCCACCTTTCCTGTAAGACCATGAGGTCACTGTGGAAAGCAGTTTGATGGTTTCTTATAAAGTTAAACAGAGAGTTAGTTACACAGGACACGGCCATTCTACGCCCGAGTATTTCCCCAAGAGAAATGACAGCAGATATCCATCCAAAGGCCTGTGACGGGTGCTTGCAGCATCTGTGTTCGTTACAGCCTAAGCCGGAAATGACCCAGTGTCCAGCAGCAGGTGAAGGACCCACGCTCTGTGCTGTAGGATGGAACACTATGGCTCAGCAATGAAAAGGAATGAACTTTCCACACAATGACTTGAATGGATCTCACGGGCGTCAGGTTGAGCAAACGCAGCCAGATGCAAAGGAGCACATGCCTTGGGACCCTGTCCATTCCACAAGCGTGCGTGTGTGTGTGTGTGTGTGTGTGTGTGTGTATGTGTGTTGGGGCAGGGGGAGGACAGTCTGGGAAGGGGCACGAGAGAACTTTCCGGGCTGATAGAAATGTCCTTAGTTGGGGTGGTGCCTACAAGGGTGAATGTAACTGTCAAAACTCCCCAGACTGGGGACTTCCCTGGTGGTCCAGTGGTTAAGAATCCACCTTCCAGTGCAGGGGATGTGGATTTGATCCCTGGTAGGGGAAATAAGATCCCACATGCTGTGGGGCAAATAAGCCCGTGCGCCAACTAAGCCCGCGCGCATTACAACTAGAGAGAAGCCCGCGTGCCGCGATGAAGAGCCCGCATGCCGCAACTAAGACCTGATGGGGCCAAGTAAATAAATATTTAAAAGAAAAAAAAAACTCCCCAAACTGTACCCATAACATGAGAGGCATTTTATTCTATGTAAATTACACCTCAATCAAAAAGATTAAACATAGGGAACTCCCTGATGGTCCAGTAGTTAGGACTCTGCGCTCTCCCTGTGGAGGGCCTGGGTTCGATCCCTGGTTGGGGAACTAAAATCCCACAAGCCGTGTGGCATGGCCAAAAAAAAAAAGATTAAAAATAGTTATACCAGCAGCTAACATGCATCGGGCACTTCTTGGGTGCCAGACGCTGTTCTGAGTGCTTTAGAGCCGACAACTCAATCCTCCAAACTGCCCTGTGAGATAGGTGCTTATTCAATACACACAACTCTGAAATCCACAGAGCTCCTAAAACCACATTTCTCATAACTTTGGCACCAAACCTGATCAGAACTCATGTGAAGCTGTTCAAAGCTTTTATTGATCCCACTCACGTGACTATTCAAAGATTCCACTCTAGAAACATACCCAGATTTGATAAGGGGTATAAGATCCACTGGGGGTGCTGTAAAAATCTATGCTGTATAGTAATACCTTTCTATTATCAGATGCCCAAACTCAACTAGCCTCAAGTGTTTCACATGAGGGATTAAGAATTATCTCCATCTAAGCAGGAGGAGATGGAGGCACAGAGAGGTGCAGCGACTTGCCCAGGGATGCACAGGAGGCGCTGGCAGATCTGGGATTGGACCGAGGTTGTCTGGCTCCAGAGTCACGGCTCTTAATCCCTGAACTTGGCTGCCATGTCTCAGGGCTGAGGCTGATGCACCACAGAAGGGGCAGTGTTGGGCTGGGCATGGAAGGCAGAATCTTACCAGATTCTCCCCACTGATCACTCAGGTACACTGAGACACAGAAGACCATGCAGCCATCAGATAGCGTTTCTGAAGCCTAGTTAACGCCATGGAAACAGTTGCATTAAAATATTAAGGGGAGGGACTTCCCTGGTGGTACAGTGGTTAAGAATCCACCTGCCAATGCAGGGGACAAGGGTTCGAGCCCTGGTCCAGGAAGATCCCACATGCCGCGGAGCAACTAAGCCCATGCGCCACAACTACTGAGCCTGCGCTCTGGAGCCCGTGAGCCACAACTACTGAGCCCATGTGCCGCAACTACTGAAGCCCACGCGCCTAGAGCCTGAGCTCCGGAACAAGAGAAGCCACCGCAATGAGAAACCCGTGCACCACAACAAAGAGAAGCCCCCGCTCGCCACAACTAGAGAAAGCCCGCGCGCAGCAACAAAGACCCAACAACGAAGACCCAACAACGAAGACCCAACGCAGCCAAAAATAAATAAATAAATATATTAAAAAAAAAATTAACGGGATAATGGTGAACTCTAGGTAGCATACTGTGTGCTTGTGACTTTGTAGAACTGAAAAAAGCAGCTGAGGAATTAGGTATCTGCGTATATGCACCAAGAAAAGACTGCAAGGAAATGCCCTAACCACTTCTTAGTGGTGAACTCCAGCTGATGAGGATTATGGGCAATTTTAACTCAAGTTATTTTTTTCTTTAATGAACAAAAATTCCTTTTTTTTTTTTTGGCTGTGCTGCGCGGCATGTGGGATCCTAGTTCCCCGACCAGGGATCGAACCCGTGCCCCTGAAGTGGAAGTGCGGAGTCTTAACCACTGGACTGCCAGGGAAGTCCCCAAAATTACTTCTAAGTAGAAAAACACTGTAAAAACTTTAAGAAAAGACTGTACCTGGGAGGCACCCAGCATAAGGAAAATAATATTCCTGGTACCGTTATCATCATAAGACAATAACAGCCACCATTTCTGCCAGCGCGATCCAACAGAAATACGACACCAGCTACCTGTTTAATTTTAAATTTCCTAGAGGCCACATTAAAAAAAAAAAAAACCAAGACAGATGAAACCAATTTTAATAATTGATTAGCCCAATAGGTCCAAAATATTATGATTTCATCATGGAACCAAGAGGGAAACTTACAAATGAGATATTTTACTCTCTTTTCACACTAAGTCTGCGGGGGTCCGATGTGTGTTTCACAGTACACGCCCTCGGCAGCAGGTCCTGCATTTCCCCTCAATAACAGTATATTGCGAGCGTTTTCCCATATCATGAGTATGCTTCTAAAACCTGACTTCCGTGGCCACCTAGAATCCCTCCCCAGGGCTACACCTCCTTTCTGATGTTGAGGTGGAATTGACAAGGTCAGTTTTTTATTTTCCTTAACGTGCTTCCACCTCCTCTCATTTCTGGCAGCGAACATGGCTAATCTTTAGAACTGGACGAGGACCACGAGGGCTGGCCTGGGGTGTCTGCAGCCTGCCGGCGGCGTGGCCGATGCGGCCGTGTCTGTGTGGGGTGAGAAGAAGGGGGGGCCGGAGAGCCTTGGCCTGACAGCCCTCGGGCCCTGGAGCCCCAGCTCTGCTGCGTGGGCTGCTGGAGCCTTGGTTTCCTCCTCTGAGGGACCCCGGGAAGAGCCCAGCCCCTCGCCTCCCACCCTGCTCTCTTGCTGCCTGCCCAACCCATGAGGCGCTAAACAACAGCACAACGAAAAGCTTTCCTGATCAAACAGTCTGGCCCCTTTGCTTTGCTCGACTCTTGAGTTTCCCAAATATAATAACCCGAGAACCCTTCTCACAGGCTGCCTTTTATCACTGCCCCGGGAAACGCTGGCAAAGCACCAAGCAGGCTTCTAGTTGCTGTTTCTATTAATAATAGTAATAATAATAATAATAATAATAATAATAATAATAATAATAATAAGAGGATCCAGGCATTACTAATCACTAGGGAGAGAATGAAGTAATGATCCAGTCATTACTAATCGCTAGGGAGAGAATGAAATCTGAAGGTCAGACTTGAGGGTTTGGACGGACAAATTGAGAACAAAGGGATTGCTGGCCCAGGTGTTGGAGTGGCCCGTTGCCTGGTCTGAGTCACATGTAGTTCCGGGGGCCTCCCCAGTTCCCAGCAAACCCGTCTGCATGCCCCACCCTGCCCCCGCTCCTGCCGGGGTCCCTGTTCTCGGCGCGGCCCCTCCAACCTGCCTTCCCAGTCGAAAGCGGGCCTGCAGCCTAGAGACCCCTGCATCGTCCACGGCCTCCCCTCGTGAGGGTTGGTCAGCCAGCAAGCCGCCGGTTCTAATCCTTTTGAATGTCTCACAGCCATCTTCTCTCTGTCCCCACGGTCGGTCCAGCTCAGGCCTCAACCTGCCTGGCCTCCAGTCTCTCCCCTCAAGTTCATCTCCAGGGCCTTGCCACACCCAGAGCTGGCCCTGCCTCTGCCTTCCTCTAGAACCCTCCGTGGCTCCCCAGTGCCCTCTGAGGAAATTCAGCCTGCCTTGCAAGCCCCGCTTGGCCTGGCCTGTAGGCTCCCCTCACTTGCAGCCCTCACTCCGGCCACATTTCAGCCAGTATGAACTTCGTGGAGCTATCTCACAGGCACTCCCCCTTTGCATACACTGTTCCTCTGCTCGGAATTCCCTTCCCTTTTCATCCACCTCGAAAACCCCTGCTCACTCTCTTGGGCCCAGCCCAGAGGTCTCACACTCATCCATCCGTCGCTTATTTATTGAACGGGGATAAAGGAGTTCTGAAGGGGCAAACGGAGGAGGACCATTCTCTGTGGAAGGGCGTTGTAATGTCAGCCCTGCAGAGCTGTTTCGAGGATGCAAGGTCATCGGTGAGATTCGCTCAGCACAAGGCGTGGCCCTCGCAGGTGGCATCTGGGCTGCAGCGATGAATGCCAGGCTCTGGGCTGGGTGTCCGCATCCGTCAGCTCGGCTTGTCCCCACCAGCTCTGCAGGGCAGGTGTTGTTTGCTCCCTTTCACAGAAGGAACCACTCGGCGAGGTTACTCGATGAGGGGTTTGAACCTGGGCAGCCCACAGGCCAGCATCGTGCCCCGTTTCAGACACCAGGAGCCGAGGCTCAGCGAGGTCAGGCGACTCAGCAGGGCTGCTCACCTTCCCCGGGGGAAGTGGGAAACCCGCAGCTGGGAGTCCAGCCCGGGTCTCCCTGATCCTCTGGACAAAGCAAGTGAAACTACACCATGTCCATAAGGTGCGTCCTGGCAGAGCCCGAGGCTGCGGCTGCTCCTGTTCCACGTGCTTTGTCCCAGTTGCGACGAGAAGGGTGTGTGTGAAGGGAGATGCAGGGGCACTCCCAAAGCGGGTGGGGTCCCCCCGCCAGTCACTTGAATGATGCACTTGGGAATAAGCAGGACGGGGGTGTTGCTGAGAAGGGAAGTCTGGTTTTATTGAGGATGTGCTGTAGGATTGCTTAAAATAGTGAGTCCCTTTATTTTTAACAGGATTCCAGTCTTTTCTCCCTCCTCCTCTCTGCAGGGTGACTGGGGAGCAGCCTAGTGGGCGGGGGTGGGGGGTGGGGGGTGGAGTCAGGGCTGGGTCTGAATCTTGGCTTTGCTGTTGACCAGCTGTGTGAACTTGGCTGAGTGTCCTAACGTCTCTGAGCCCACTTTCCTCGCAGGTCCTGCAGGGTTATTGTGAGGCTTGGACAAGATAGTGAATGCTTGGGACATGGCAAGCAGGCAGTAATACATATTTTTAAATTGTTGATGCAGCTGATAATGATCATTAACAATTGTCCTGCCTCTGGGCTTCCAGTTTCTTCCCCAGCCTCTTTCCTCTACATCAGCTGTCAGAATTGTCTAAGATGCAGTTCAGACCCTGCCAAATCCCTGCTCACAGCCCTCCCATGGCTCCCTTTGACCCTCAGCCTGGTGTCAGAGGCTCTGCAGGACCTGCCCCACTGGCCTCTCCTCTACTCCAGCCACAGGGAGATGTATGGGGTTCTATATGCTCACCATGCTCTGCTCAGCCTCTCTGCCTTTGCATAGGCTGTGCCCTCTGCCTGGAATGCCACCTTCCTCCTAGTTCTCTGGGATGTTCCAATTGTTTCTGCCAGGAGGCTCTCTTTGGCCTCCTGTTCACTGACTCATCACAGGCATTCTCTTATCAGACCCTTATCACACTGGTTCAATGCATCTGTCTCCTTGTCTAGGCTGTGAGTCTTCATGAGTAGAGACTCCATCTGAATCATTTCTGCATTCCCTGCACTCAGGTCAAGGCCTAGTTCATGGCGGACTTCAGAATGGACAAGGCTCATATTTGGAGAGTACCCACTGTGTGAGTCAATGTGCTTGCATGGCTTTTGGCCTGGGTGACAGCACCCAAAATGTTGAAATCCTCAGTGACAGAACTTGGGAACTGAGAGAGCACCAGTGTTCTGTTTTTGGTTCTGTTTCCAACTTATTCTTCTTTTTGCCTTAAAGTCCATGTGTCTGATATTATTAAAGACACACCAGCTTCCTTTAGGTTAGTGTTTGCCATCATTTTTGCTTTCATCCTTTCTGTCTTTATGTTTTAGGTATGTCTCTTGGATTTTGTTTTTCATTCAGTCTGAAAATCTCTGTCTTTTGACAGGAAGTTTAGTGTGTTTACATTTATTGTAATTACTAATCTATTTGGAATTATTTTTCCTATGTTTTTCCACGCTTTCTATTTGTCCTGATTTTTTTTTTGCAGCCTATTCATTCCCCTTTCCTATGACCTTTTGCAAAGATCGAGTTTCTTATTCCATTTCCCCCATTTACTATCTTAAGATTTATGTATTTTCTCTTCTTTTAGTGGTTAGCCTTAAGATTTAACATGCATACCTAAAGACCAAAGCCAAGCAACTCCTCCCCTCTTCTTCCAAACAATACAAGGCTGATCCCATCTCTGACTCTGACAAAGTGCCATCCAGGGCAGGTTTCTAATAAGGCAAAAGGGGTGAGCCAGTATTTGTTAAGTGCCTAGTATTCACTGGACCCTATGCTAAACACTCTGAGGTCATGATCTCCTTTAATCCTTGTGGAAATCCTGTCACATGGAGATTATCAACCACATGTCCCTGCCTTCCTTCTTCATATTTGATGGTTTACAGCCGAGGCAATGGAGGTTCACTGAGGTAAAGTCATTTGCCCTCAGTCTCACAGCTCCAAAGTAGCAGAACTAGGGCTCAAAGTCGGCTTCTCCTGAATCTAAACACCAGGTCTCCACCACACTCACCCACCTAAACCAAGAGGGTTGGGCTGTGTGTGGGTTTTGATGTGTTTTTTGAGCTGCAGAGCCCGTTCATTATTCAAACATTACCCATGTAGCGATTTGCTCATTTGACAGATATTCTTTGAGTGCCTGCTATGTGTCAAGCATCATGCCGGGCTCTGGGGATCCAGCATGGACAAGACAGCCATAGCCAAATTCCCAGAGCCTGACCTTGAGAGGGGAAGAGAAACACTAGACATATTATTATGCAAATGATCATTTAAGTGGTAATGGTATAAACGGATCTGGATCTCGGGAGGTGCCCTGGTTGCAGGGGGTGAGGCAGGCCTGTGGCCCCTTCACAGCACAATTTGAAACCCCCGAGGCCAGATGATCTCAAATCCTCTTTGATGCCAAGGGCTGGCTCACTGACCCAGAGTCGAGTAGGCAAGGTGAGGACTGGTTCTCGGAGCAGGCAAATCCCCCTGTCCTCCCAGCCTGACATCTTTGGCCTGATGGGACGCTGACATCCTGTGATGTGGCAGAGGAGCTGGGCCTAGGGTCCTAACTACCCAAGTCACCAAGTCCCCTCCCTCCTTCAGCCCACGTTTGCTAAGCCCTCCCCAACCTGTGCGCCCGGCTCTGTGCTGATTGCCAAGGATGCAGACACCAGTCAGGCACCGGAACATGGTCCCATCAATGACCACCTCCCAACCTGACGGGGGCCTCTCCCCTCTCTTTCCATCCTGTAACTTGGCCTGTTACTTAGGGGACTTTCCACTTCAGTGGTGGTAGGTAAACGCTACTAACTCTAGAAAAAAAAACCCCATTGTGTTCTCTTGGGATTTTTTTAAAAATTTAATTAATTAATTTATTTATTTATTTTTGGCTGCGTTGGGTCTTTGTTGATGCGCACGGGCTTTCTCTAGTTGCGGCGAGCGGGGGCTACTCTTCGTTGCGGTGTGTGGGCTTCTCATTGCGGTGGCTTCTCTTGTTGTGGAGCACGGGCTCTAGGCGCTTGGGCTTCAGTAGTTGTGACACTCAGGCTCATGAGTTGTGGCTCGCGGGCTCTAGAGTGCAGGCTCAGTAGTTGTGGCACATGGGCTTAGCTGCTCCGCAGCATGTGGGATCTTCCTGGACCAGGGCTCGGACCCATGTCCCCTGCATTGGCAGATGGATTCTTAACCACTGCGCCACCAGGGAAGCCCCTCTTTTGGGATTTTTAAGAAAATAAACTGTCAAGAAATCCCTTATTAAAAATTTAACTGTGGTTGGAAAATGATGAAGTGAATTGTTCATCTTAACACTATTAAGATAAATTGCTTGTATGGGCTTTGAATGTAATGAACCGATAACAAAAGTTTAGTAAGCTTACTGTTGGGTTTTTTTTTTATCTCGTTAATTATTTTACGTTCATAATTTAAAAGCCTTTTTTTTTTTTTTTTTTCCTCCGTACCAACTGTTTTTATGACAACTCCTCATATTTCTTCTTTCTCTGAGATCAGGGTCTTGTGCATCGCTTTTCAGTAGGGATTTCCCTGACCGCCAGGATGTGGCCAGAGCCGGGCAAGCATGGGGGCTAGTGTAGGCCCCTGCCTTGCTCACTGAGTCCCCCACCCCCCAGGCCTAGACTCGGCCTCCTGGGGCCTCAGTCTCCTCTGTAACGTGGGGACAGGGGCCCTGAGGACTAAGAGAGAACAAGCATGTACCACGACAACACAGCCCAGCCCAGGGGCAGGGTGGCCCCTCAGAATGCAGCACCCTCTCCATCCTCGCCGTTACCCCCTCACCGCCAACAACAAATCCTAAATTTGTCCCTGATAGGAGGGTCCAAGCCACGCCAGGCAACCCCTCTAACAGGGGAGGGGGGCATCCTAGAGGCTCCATGCCCCACCCCCAGCAGCCATCCTGGGCGAGGGCAGCTGGAACCAACCTCAGCCTGCACCATGGGCCGGCCATCCTCAGCTACAGGAGGCAGGCAGGAGGGGCTCTGGCCAGAGCGAGAGAGGGGACAGCCTGATCCCCACGGGTCCCCAGCTCCCCAGAAGACCACTGTGCTCGGACAGGCCTGTCTCGTCCCCGGCCCCCAACCCTGCCCGGCTGTCACTGCAGGTTGAGCCCTGCGGCCTGGTGGTTAAAGCTCTGGGGTCAGACAGCTGCAGTCCTGATCCAGACTGCCCTTTACTGCTTCTGTGACTTGGAGCAAATTTCAGACCTCCTGGGGCCACTTCCCCATCTGTACAGTGGGGCTTATAAGATCTACCTCCTAGAATTGGTGAGAGGATGCCCTCAACCCCCAACCCAGGAGCCCAGATGGGTATCTAAACCTGCGTGCAGACAATGCAGGGGCAAGCGCTACACCAGAGGGGGGTGCCAGCCGCTAAGTGCACCCCAGCTTTGCCTAAGATGGTGGGTGGGGGGGAGTGGGGAAGTGGGGTTAGGCTCAGGCTCAAGCCACGCCGCCTCCCCCACTTGCACCTCCCTCTCCTGCTTGACTGTTTCACTCAGCTCATCTCCATCTAAAACACACCGGCATTGGAGTTCCCTGGTGGTCCAGCGGTTAGGGCTCCATGCTTCCACTGCAGGGGGCACGGGTTCGATCCCTGGTCGGGGAACTAAGATCCCACACGCCATGTGGCACAGCCCAGAACACCAGCACTGGGACTTCCCTGGTGGCGCAGCGGTTAAGAACCCCCCTGCCAATGCAGGGGACACGGGTTCGAGCCCTGGTCTGGGAAGATCCCACATGCTGCAGAGCAACTAAGCCCGTGCACCACAACTACTGAAGCCTGCACACTTAGAGCCTGTGCTCTGCAACAAGAGAAGCCACCACAATGAGAAGCCCGCGCACCGCAACAAAGAGTAGCCCCCACTTGCTGCAACTAGAGAAAGCCCGCATGCAGCAACGAAGACCCAACGCAGCCAAAAATAAAGAAATAAATAAAAAACAAAACAAACCAAAAAAACACTGGCATTGTGCTGTGCACCTCCTGCACTGTCTCTGTTTCCACCCAGCTTCACCAGGGCAGGGACGTGAATCTGTCCTGCTCACTGTGCGTACAGCAGTGCCTGGCACACAGTAGGTGCTTAATAAATGAATCAGGAATGTGAACTGGGTGATGGACTAGCCAGGGCCGGTCAGACACAGGAGGGACAGGCATTGTAGGGAAAGGGACGCATGAGTCTCAGCCTCCTCTCTGTCAGAGCCTGTTTCCAGGTGGAGACTTCATGGCAGCATCTTGAGGATCACACCTGTGCCCGGTGTGGACAAGCACAGAAGGTGACTTTGGCTATTCAGGGACAGCGTGTTTTCCGAAGGGAGGGAAGGGTGTCTGAGCCCAGCAGGGGGCGTCCCTGAGTGAGGTGAGGCTGGGACACCCAGTTTGAGAAGGGTCTTCTCTTGGGGGAACATGGGCCGTTTTAAAGCCCAGGAATGACGTGGTGACGCTGGCTGAGGGTGGGGGAACAGACTGTGGCCAGGTGGCCGGGAGGAAGCCGGGGGGGAGTGTCCTGATGGGCAAGGTCAGGCCAGAGCAGGGACTCCAGACATGGAGTCAGGACTCGATTCAGTTCTGTCATCAGGTCACCAGGGTGGAGAGTCCAGTAACTATGAATTAGGAAGCATCAGGAATGGCACTGAAGAACCCAAGGCAATCTACAGATTCGATGCAATCCCTATCAAATTACCAACGGCATTTTTCACAGAACTAGAACAAAAAATTTAAGAATTCGTATGGAACACAAATGACCCTGAACACCCAAAGTGATCCTGAGAAAGAAAAATGGAGCTGGAGGAATCAGACTCCCTGACTTCAGACTATACTACAAAGCTATAGTAATCAAAACAGTATGGCACTGGCACAAAAACAGAAATACAGATCAAAGGAATGGCACTGAAGAAATACAGTCTTGCAGCCTGCCTGCCTGGGCTAAGTCCCAATTCCACTGACTGTGGCCTCTTGAACCAGAGTCGTACTCCTGCACCTCAGTTTCCTCATCTGTACAATGGGGATAAGAACAGGCCCTGCTCACAGGGTCGCCGTGGGAAGGGCTTGGAGCAGTGCTGGGGCTGCATGAATCGTCTCCCACTTTCCGCCTCTGAGGCCCTCAGTCTGCTCAACTGAGAAGTGGGGGTGAGATCTGGGCCGGTGGTGAGGTTCAGAGGCCACATGGCTTGGCAAGACGGCAAGCCATTCTCTGATTCATTAACTTAACAGTTGTATTTGGGGACCTACAGTCCATCAGGCTCTGTGCTGAGTGCTGGGGCCAGCGGCGACCACAAGCGTGACCAACAGATTTGGGCACCAGAGGGACCCGTGGGCCTGACTGGACCGGGGGCTCAGAGAAGGTGCCTCTGAGGCCAAGACATTTCTCTGACTCAAGAAAGATGACAGTGACCGACCCTGATGACGGTCTCACTATCAACACTAGCTGGACCTCTCAGGAGCTGACCGCTCGCCAGCCCCTCTTCCCTCATCTGAGCCGCTGAGACCACTGAGTCCCCAGGGCCCCCAAGACCACCCAGCATGCAGTGGTGCTCATTACATGCTGGTCCAAAGGTTAAAGACATGGAATTTCTCGGTGGCTCTAAGACGGAAAGACTGTTATCCCCATTTTACAGACGACAAAACTGAGGCCCAGATGAGTTCCATAATGTTCCTGAGGAGTTGTGATTCAAACCCCAATGGTCCCTTACAATCTTAAGTGCTGGTGTTACCTAGGTGAGTGGGAAACTGGAAGAGTATTCCAGAAAGAGGGAACACCATGTGTGAAGGTGCTGAGCTAGGAGGGAGTGGAAAGGGCCAGTGTGATGCCCGGGATGCAGGAGGCTGGAGGGGGGAGGGGTGGGGCTGCATCCTGAAGGACCCTGCCTTCATCAGGGTAGGTACCAGGGGGAACACCTCAGGGTTTGATGTTCAAAGAAGCGGACCAGCTCTCTGGCATCAGACTTGCCCCGTGAGGTGTGAGGCAGGAAGCGTGTATCACCCTTTCCTGAGCCGCTCACCAACAGAGTCTGAGGCAGCCTTTGTGCTACCCCCCACCTTCTGCCCCGGCCCGAGGCAGGCAGGCCAGCTCTCATGGAATAAATGGGGGAGGGGCTCCACCCACATCTCCTCCGGCTCGAAAAAACTAAATCAAAACCAGCCCAGAGTGGGCTTCCCTGGTGGCGCAGTGGTTGAGAATCCGCCTGCCAATGCAGGGCACACGGGTTCGAGCCCTGGTCTGGGAAGATCCCACATGCCGCGGAGCAGCTGGGCCCGTGAGCCACAACTACTGAGCCTGCGCGTCTGGAGCCTGTGCTCTGCAACAAGAGAGGCCGCCATAGTGAGAGGCCCGCGCACCGCGATGAAGAGTGGCCCCCGCTCGCCGTAACTAGAGAAAGCCCTCGCACAGAAACGAAGACCCAACACAGCCAAAAATAAATAAATAAATTTATAAAACCAGGCAGAGTGAGAACCCCAAACTGGAGACGATCCAAATGCCCATCAACAGAAATGCATAAAGGAATTGAGGTATCTGCATCAGATAGAATGTGATCCAACGATACAAAAGGAAAAGCGGAAAAGCCACAGCCACAGGAAACACCAAGCGTGCGTCTCAGCAGCTGTGCGGAGCCAAGGAAGCCGGACGTGCAGGAGTGTAGGCGCCTGATTCCCTTGGCCTGGAGTGAGGACTCTGGGGAGAAGGGGGAGGAAATGAGGGGAGAGCACAGGGGCTTCAGGGGCTCTTTATATTCCATTTCTTGCCCTGGTGGCATTGACGTGGCCCTTCCTTTTCTGATGACCTTTTGAGCTGGACATTCACGTCCGTGTTCTTCTTATGTGTGTGTTACACGTGATAATAAAAATAAGTCAGGAAGAAACAGACAGGGCATCTGGAGTCCCATCTGACAGGTGTGGAAACTGAGTGCCAGAGGGGGCGACGGGATGATCTAGGGTTCTGGGGGTGCTTCCGGGGGAAGGAAGGAGGAAACCAGAGTCAGGATGGAAGCTGGACAGGTTGAATTAGGCATCCAGTCCTGGGGGGCCTGGGTGTGGCCCCTGAGGCTGGCTGCTCTTTTCCTGCCCAGGTGACCCGAGTGTCCCACGGGCCTGCAGGTGGGGCTGCCCTTGCTGACCTCTAGAGAGGACCCTTCCACACCCCTCGGTCCACCATTCCCTTCCTTCAAGGGCTCTGGCTGGGAAAAGTCCATCCGGTCAAAAACTCCCTGTATTTCCTGATGCTGGTGGGATCGGCCACACGGAAAATCGCAAACTAGCATGTAACTGAAAAGCCATTTCTGGTGTTTGCCTTGGTCGTGCACTACAGTGTGTTCTTCTTTGCAGCAGATTGACTTTCCTAAAGCTGAACCCTGGCTGGCAGGGCCTTGCTTCTCCACGGCGGCTCCTGGGGCCTGGGGCAAGCCACCGGGGTCACTGCCATCTGGGTGACCTTGGACAAGCAGGTGAACAAGCCACCTGCGCCTCTGTTTCCACATCTGTCAAATGGGAACAATCCCACCATCAAGGAAACAAACGAGTCAGGGCAAATCCTCCACAAACTGTAGTTTCTCCTCCCTTCTCCAGGGAAGGGTGAGCAAATGCCAGTGTAGACTTTTTTCTTCGGCTCGTGTAACATTTTGTACTTGTTATTTTTTTTTTTTAAATTAATTTACTTATTTATTTATGGCTGTATTGGGTCTTCGTTTCTGTGCAAGGGCTTTCTCTAGTTGCGGCAAGTGGGGGCCACTCTTCATCGTGGTGCGCGGGCCTCTCATTATCGCGGCCTCTCTTGTTGCGGAGCACAGGCTCCAGATGCACAGGCTCAGTAATTGTGGCTCACGGGCCTAGTTGCTCCGCGGCATGTGGGATCTTCCCAGACCAGGGCTCGAACCCGTGTCCCCTGCATCAGCAGGCAGATTCTCAACCACTGCGCCACCAGGGAAGCCCTGTACTTGTTATTTTTAAGTTGAATTTTTCCTGATTACAAGAAGTATTAAATGCCCTCATTGAAGAAAATTTAGGGAATAAAGAAAACATAAAGAAGAAATTAAGGGAATTCCCTGGTGTTCCAGTGGTTAAGACTTGGTGCTTTCACTGCCATGGGCTCGGGGTTCAATCCCTGGTCAGGGAACTAATATCCCACAAGCCTGGGGGCACGGCCAAAGGCAAAAAAAAGGCACTGTGAGAGTGTCTGGGCGGTCCCTGAATTTTGTTTTAAATTAAATTTTAAAGACACATTGGACATACTCCTTGCATCCTTTGAAAAGCTCAGTATGATCTTCTAAGCATTCCCCTGTGTCCTTCAATAGTCTTCGAAACTCCATTTTGAATCGCTGCATGATATTCTGTCGTAAGGATGTGCAGTGATTCACTGAACCAGTGCCCCAATCATCAGGAACTGAGACTGCTTCTACGTTTTGGCTGTTGTGCCATCCAGCATTCAACACAACTCTCTGAGCACTTCTGAGGATCTCAGGATGGGTTGATCTGTTTCTTAGGATGGAAGCATATTTCCTTGTCAAGTGACTCTACACGCCTTGCTCACAGGACCCCATGTTAGACCCCTGGAGGGACCAAGGCAGCCCCCTAAAGGCCTGGGTGGGTCAGTGTACTTTGTGAGGTTAAGTACATCATGTCTTCTGACCCAGCAATCCCCCCGGCGTACACTCCAAACACATTATCATGCCGCAGCCCCCAAAGGGTTCCTAAAGGAGGCTTTGTGGGGGGTGGGGCAGGAAGGGGGGGACGCCCATCAAGGAAATTCTGCAGCAGTTAAAGCACCCGAGTACACACATGCACACACACACACACACACACAGGGCGACGTGGATGGCTCTTAACAACCCAGGCCAACTGAAAACAGTGAGACAAAGAAAGCCATCTATAACGCACCTTCATTTACATAAATTAAAAATACATGCACACAAAGCAACAATAAGCATTTTGCAAGAACACACACAAGCAGAAAGATCCAGGGTAAACACATGAGGATGGCTGGCTCTGGGGGAGGGGAGGGGAGCAGAGTGGGGACAAGGAGACGAGGCCGTGACCTGTGACCGAGGAGGGGGGCCCAGGGAGGACCCCTGCCTGCCTGAGGAGGGGTGGTCTGGCTGAGCCCAGCCCAGGGGCACAGCGTCTACGTGGACCCAGAGTACACAGGGGAACAGAGGTGTCCCTGGGTCCGCCCGGTAGTGGCAGGTGCCCGGCTTGAGTGGCAACAGGGCTGCGGGGCAGAGGGAAGGCGGGTCCTCAGGGCTTCGCCTAGAAGGCATCTCTGTAGGCTCAGCCCCGCCCCCGTGGCCACTTGGCCACGTGTGCTTGGAGTCCCCGTGCCCCCCGTGTGGTCCTCGCCCTCGCTGGACCGCAGGCCAGGGGTGAGTGGGAACAGGTGATGGGACCCTCAGGGCTGCCCCAGTTCTCAGGGCGGGCACTGCAGGAGTCACCTCCTGCTCCCGCTCACGGAGGTTCCCCCGGTCTCTGCCAGGTCCCCTGGGGCTGGCCTTCCTTTCTCAAATAACTGCTGATCACCTACTGTGCGCCAGACTCTGGTCTAGGTGCTGGGGATGACACAGGGAGCAGGGCGAAGTCCCTGCCCTCATGGAGGTGACCATCTGGGCAGGAGCCAGATGACAAGCAGGTGACCATGGACATGGGGGGACTCTCGAATCTCCACAACTCAGGCCGCCTTGGGGCGGTCATAGCCTCCGACCCCACAATCCCACTTCTAGGAATTTGTCCCAAGGGCAGAATCCAGAATAGTACAAAGAACAAGAACTGAGGATGTTCACTGCAGTGTTGTTTACATCAACGAAAACGCTGGGTGGCTCAGTGGTTAAGAATCCGCCTGCCAATGTGGGGGACATGGGTTCGAGCCCTGGTCTGGAAAGATCCCACATGCCGCGGAGCAGCTAAGCCCGTGTGCCACAACGTGCGCCTGCGCTCTAGAGCCCGCGAGCCACAGCTACTGAGCCCGCATGACACAACTACTGAAGCCCATACCCCTAGAGCCTGTGCTCCGCAACAAGAGAAGCCACCACAATGAGAAACCCGTGCACCGCAACGAAGAGTAGCCCCCGCTCGCTGCAACTAGAGAAAGCCCGCGTGCAGCAACGAAGACCCAAAAATAAATAAACAAATTTATAAAATAAAACACTGGAAATAAGACGGGACTAGTTAATTAACTGGACGCTCACGTATCGGTATCTAATGCAGTCATTAAAATCCACATAATAGACAAGTATCAGAATCAGGGAGAAAGATATTCATGGTTGAACTCCTAGGTGCCAAAAGCCAGTTGCCAGCCAGTAAGAAATGGGGTGATTCCATTTTTTCTTTTTTTTTTTTTTTAAAAAAGCAAAATATCCATTTAGAGACCCAACCCTGTCGTGCACACAGAGGTGTGCGTGCAGAGTCTCTGAATAAAAAGACACCAAATGTTAACGGGAGTGACCTGTGGTTGTCGGATTACACTTGGCTTTTGTCCCTGTGTTCTTACTTAGGTATCTTTTCTAGTTTTTCTAAATTAATTTGTATTCATTCTATAATAAATCATTTTAAACCACATTGACATAGGCACAGAAAAGAGCCAGGAAGGCTTTAAAACAAAATGTAAACAGTAGTTATGTATATCTAGGTAGTGGGACTAGGGGTGAGTTTTTTCATTTCTTATCTAGATAATTAAAAAGTTATTTGGTAAAACCCCTCTAACGGCGGCCCCACTCCTCCCGCCATCTGCAAGGTGTCCACCGAGGGAGGAAGATTCCATTGAACATCTTGAATCGTTCACTTTTGCGGACTGGACATTCCCTGGCCTCAGGGAATGTGCAGTCTGGGGGGTGGGGTGGGGTCGGAGGTCTCCAGAGAAGGGGGCTGCAAGAATCCCCAGGGGTGAGAAACGAAAGTGTTAGGAGTTCAACACATGCTTGCCATCCTTTAACGTGGCCATTTTTGTGCAAGCTTTATAATATACACGATCCATGGATGCTGTAGACCTTTGTATGACTTTAGTAATAAAATTCATATATGTATATTCCGACAGGGATGTGGGTCACATCGTTTGGAGACCAGTGGCCTGGGAGATGAGGTGAGAGACACACAAGCAGACAGGTCCAACCAAGGGGTCCACTCAGACCTACAGAGTCATCCTCTCTCCTTCTTTTCCCATATCCACTTTGCTGGAAAATCCTGTGGTCTCCACCTTCAAAACAGACCCAGGGGCTTCCCTGGTGGTGCAGTGGTTAAGAATCCGCCTGCCAGTGCAGGAGAAACAGGTTCGAGCCATGGTCAGGGAAGATCCTACATGCCGCGGAGCAACTAAGCCCGTGCGCCACAACTACTGAGCCTGCATGCCACAACTACTGAAGCCCGCATGCCTAGAGCCTGTGCTCCACAAGAGAAGCCCGCTCACTGCGATGAAGAGTAGCCACCGCTCATCGCAACTAGAGAAAGCCCGTGCACAGCAACAAAGACCCAACGCAGCCAAAAAACCAACCAACCAACCAAACAAACAAAAAACACCACCAAAAAACAGACCCAGAATCTGTCTGCTTCCCACACCTCCACCGCAACCAGTCTGGGCCAACCTGGGGCCACCAGCATCTCTCTCCTGAACTCTGCACCAGCCTCCGAACAGGGCTCTCTGCCATCGCCCTTGCCCCTACAGTCCCCACACCTTGGCCAGAGAGAGACCCAAGTCAGAGCCCGTCTGTCCTCTGCTCAGAGCCTCCCCTGGCTCCTGTCTCATGCAGAGAAGAGCCCAAGTCCTCACTGTGACCACGAGGCCCCTTTGTCCCATCTCTGTCCTCATCCCCCGCCCTCTCCCCATGGTTCACTCCGCTCAAGCCACGCCAGGCTCATGGCTTTTCCTCCTACACACCAGGCAGGCTCTACCCCAGGGCCTTTGCACCTGCTGCCCCCTGCCTGGAATGCCCCACAAGGCTCCCACCATCACCTCCTCCAAACATTTGCTCAGATGTCACCTTCTCCATGAGGCCACCCTGACATCCGTGTCTTTTTTTTTTTTTTGGCGGATCTGAGTAGCTTGCGGGATCTTACTTCCCCGACCAGGGATTGAACCCGGGCCCCTGGCAGTGAGAGCACCGGGCCCTAACCACTGGACCACCAGGGAATTCCTAGAGAACCACTGTTTTAAAGGCTTTTGGTCAATCCCCTGTCCGCGTGCAGGCCTCTCCTATCCCAGCCCATAGAGCCAGGAGAGAAGAGGGCTCAGAGCTAAACTTCCCCTCCCCCACTGCACATCCTGGTCTGACCCTGGGGAAGAGGAAGGGATCAGGGCCCCCATCTGACTGTCCTGGACAGCCTGGGGACCAGAGCCCCCCTCTGTGGGGGCAGAGAGGGGACCTCTTAGGGGGTCAGTGCCAAGGGGACTGCCAAAGGGAAGGCTGTCCCTTCCTGGGTGGCCGTGGGGCAAGGACCACTGAAGCTGGAGTTGCGTCACATCACCACACCCCTGCCCCTGCAGGACTGTGTCCCCGGGCTCCAGGCCCACCTCACCAGCTGCCTCCACCTAGAGGCTACCTTTTCTGCTCGTGTGCTCTGAGTCAGCCTCACACACATCAAGCTGCAGTCTCAGCTGCTCTGTCCATGCCTCCCTTTAGGGGGCGACACCCTCCCTTCATTCTCACCATACACCTGCCCCCTTGTTGCCGGTACTCCATCCATCCTTTGTGTATTCATGTGACAGTCCACAGATGCTGCTAGGACCAGCTCTGGGCAAAGCCCTTCCCTGCCCCTGAGTGGCTTACATTCTAGAAGGGAAGAGGCAATCCACTAATAAACAGGGTGGCACGCCAGGCTGGGATAACCGGGAAATGGGAGCCGGAAGCGGGGAGGTTAGAGCATCAAGGATTGCGTCTGCGACGAGGAGCTACTGAGTTCCCACCACCAGCAACATCCCTTTGGAGGAACTGGGCCGTTTTCTCTTTGGGGGGCTCAATGAACAATTCGGTCCCACCAACAGCTGCTCAGTGCCCGGCCCTGCGCTAGGCGCCCGCGCCCCAGTCCAGTGCAGGGCACTGGCTGACATGCGACAGCGACCAAGAGACACGGGTGCCACAGCTCCGCCACCTCCTAACTGCATACATTCAACCCATCCTCCCAGGGGCCACCACACAAGCCTGATGGTGCCCTCTGCCTAAAGCCCTCCAGAGCCCCCTGGACTCTGGCATGAAGTCCAGCCTCTTCCATGATAACCAGTCGCCCTCCCAGCCCTGGGGAGCTGCTCAGACGATCCCTCTGCCTGAATACGCCTCTCTTGGGACCTGGGGTCCCGCAGGCAAACCTCCCCTCACCGTCTTCCTCTCCGGGCCCAAAGCGCCCCAGCATCCCCGTCCTTCCCCTGAACGCTTTGGTCTGTTCAGTGTCTCTTGGTTGACTTACACATGGGAGGCCGTAGTCTAGGCACTTGGGACACATCAGTGAATAAAACTGACAGCCACTCGCGCCCTCCCTGATCCCGCATTCCAGGCCTCTGTCTAGAAGTAAATGGGCATTGTGTTAAACGCTAAGGGCCGTGGGGGACGGAACTGGATGGGGGAAGTGGGTGGTGGCTGCAGGAGGAGGGGTTGCTGGCTGCAGCTTTAAAGACATGGAGGTCAGGGGAATTCCCTGGTGGTCCAGCGGTCAGCGCTTCCACTGTGGTGGCCCGGGTTCAAAAAAAACCCAGAAAACAGTGGTTCTCAACTGGGGGGGAGGGAAAATTCCCGCTCTCCCCAGGGAATATCTG
This sequence comes from Balaenoptera borealis, assembly GCF_965194805.1. Classification (NCBI taxonomy): domain Eukaryota; kingdom Metazoa; phylum Chordata; class Mammalia; order Artiodactyla; family Balaenopteridae; genus Balaenoptera; species Balaenoptera borealis. Next base: position 63,003,722 of record NC_138878.1, read on the forward strand.
GCAACATCTGGAGACACATTTGGAACTGGGGGGCGGGACGCTACTGGCCTCTAGTGGCCGGGGGTGCTGCTTCACACCCTGCAGTGCGCGGGATTCCCGCCCCCCAACCCCACCGAGGAGGATCCAGCCCCAAAGTCAGTAAAGCAGAGGGGAGACCCTGCTTCCGAATAGCACAGCTCTGCCCCCAAAGCATCACTCATGGCCCATCTTAATGACAATTATAATCGGATGGCAACTGCCCCGTCCGAGTGCTGCCAGCCAGGTACTGGGGAGCGCTGGGCTCTCACACCAGCTCCGGGAAGTGGGGGTGTGTGTGAGCCCCGTACCGCACAGCAAGTGAGCGCTCGCCCGGGGCCAGAACGGCTCTAAATCCTTGACAAGTGTGACACACATCAGTCCTCGCACCAACCCCTTGGGGCAGGGATCGTATCATCGCCATTTTCCAGGTGAAGAAACTGAGGGGCAGAGCCATGCATCATGTGCGCCCGACGCCACGCGACAGGTGCGGTGGTGCAGGTGGCCCAGGGGCCTCAGGGAAGGGTCACTCCCAGCACGACCTGTGGCTCCGGGGCCAGGCTGAGGGCTCACCTGTGCCGTGCTGTGGGAGGAGGGCAGATGGTCCTGCCCTGGGGCCCAGCGTGCTGGTACAGACACAGGGAGCCTTGTGCCGAGGAAACCCAGACAGCCTCGGCTCCAGTGACTAGGGTGCAAACAGCATCTCATCAGTGCCCAGGGTACGGGCGTGAAGAGCTGGTGCGGACGCCCAGGAGGCTCTGCCAGCTCAGGGGGGAGGGACTGGCCACCGCCTGGGCCCCTCCCCCACCCCCACGGGCCGCCAGCCCCGCTCACCTGGATGCCATTCTCCTGCAGGTTCAGGTACCGCGTGTTGACGGGGATACTGGCCGGGACCTCGGCCAGCTCCCTCCTTGTGCAGATCACCCGGCTGGCCTGGTTGCTGCAGGAGCAGGCCGCGGGGCAGGAGGTGGCCGGCGGGGAGCCCCCTCCGGCGGCAGATGTCCCGGCCACGCCGCCCCCGCCGGCCCCCAGGGGTGGGGAGAAGAGCCAGAGGAAGAGCAGGGCCCCATGGGGCCAGGACATCCTACTGGGCGGCAGTGGGGGGCACGGGGAGCCGCGGGCACGCGCCATCCTCAATGTTCATGCTCCGCCTGGGCGCCGGGGGGCTGTCAGGGAGAGAGAGGGAGAGGCTCAGTGAGGGACGGGGACCCCCGGAGTGGCCCAGCTTCTCCCCGACATCCAGGCCGCTCTCTGCGGCTGCTGCCACCACCATCACCTCCCTGCCCAGGCTCAGGACCCAAGGGGGCAAGGCTCCTGCAGGCCCCCTGTGGGGGGAGAGGCCACCCCTGATGATGATGGCCCAGCAGGACGAGGGGTGCAGAGAGGAGGGCTAGCCCTGCGCGCCCTACACTCATCTCACCCTCTCTGTGCTGGGAAGACTTTATGCCCATTTCACAGAACAGAAAACTGAGTCTGGGGGAGAGGAAGTGCTCACCCAGGGGCGCTTGGCCGGCAAGTGGAGATGTCGGCCAGATTAAAAACTTGGTTCTTTGCATGATTTCAAAAAGGGACATAAATAGGTCGAGATAGAGTGAGAGACAAGACAGACAAGACATAAGTGACAGAGAAGAGGTGAAAAGCCAAGCCGGGAAGTCGGAGTGAGGATCTGGCTCCTGTCCCAGCAGCCACCCAAGTCCCCTCTCCACCTGCACGCACCTCTGGGAGGGGACCAGCCTCCTGGACGCCCCCCCCCACCACTTCTCCCTTCAGGGAGTGTTTGTAGAGGCCAAGTTTCCCAGCAACCCGGACTCCCCGCCATCACCCATGGTCCGTGCGCCTCGCAGCAGCGGCAGCAGCTGGAGGGATCTGAGTTAGACTCAAAGGGGGAACTGGAAGGAGAAGGTGAGGTGCCAGACAAGGCAAGTGGGGAGGTGCCGGGTGTGGGCAGGTGAGGCAGCTGGGGAGGGAGGACACCGGAGACGATAACGGGGGAGGAGGAGGTGGAGGGCGGCAGGTGCTCGAGGCCACGATGGCGGCTGGTGGGTCCGTGCCAGCGGCTGCTGCGCGCAGGATGGTGCCGGGCCCGCCCGCTGGAGAAGGGGCTGGGGGGCCGGAGAGCCTGAGCCTGAGCTCTGGGAAGGGAGTGGGCAGCGTGGGGGTCAGGTCCTCCCACCCACATTTCCACAGGACCAGAGACGGAGAGGGGGATCGGCTAGTCATGACAGTAACAATGAAAACAACAACAGTAATAATGGCTCCGGAATTGCGCGAGTCTGCCCCTTCTCTGCGCCAGACCTGCACACGCTCGTTTAAGCCTCCTGGGAGCCCCAGGGGGAAGCTGTTAGGACGCCCAGCTGACAGATGAGGCCACTGAGAAGCACGGAGCTGGCTGGGCAGCGACAGAAGGGGTCTGTGGTCCTGGCTTTACCCCTCGGGCTCCCAACCCGAACCCTTCCACGCAGCGTCTCCGCCTCGAGCGCACGCAAACGCGCCCACGCCCGCGAGCTCTGCTCCAACACGGCTGACCCAAGAGTTCCCCACGAGTGGGGCGAACAGGGGGACAGAGGAGCCGTCTGCACAAACACGCACAGCAGCAGCGGTGCCGGGGCGCGCCCTCGCGCTCCCAGACCCACGGACGCAGGGCCGCCGGGCCTCCCCACCGCCCCGCACACGCACGCGCACACACACGCTCCCTCCCGCCGTTTCCAACATCATTTTAACTCAGATAAAAGGACATGTGCGTATGTCTGTGTGCCTGAACGCATGTGTGAGGGGAAGAGCAACAGCTAGACGGAGACACAGAGACAGAGACAGAGAGAGAAAGATGGGGGTGGGATGGGGGCAGGGTTGGTCCTGTGTCTACACTCCAGACTCGTTTTTCTGCCTGGAGGACTGGGAGCTGTGAGCGCCTCTATCTACGCGGCCTGTGAGGGCGGTGGGGTCTTTGCATACCCCTGAGTGACAGGGAGCGCTACGCTCTGTCCCTGTCCTGTTCCCACCTCAAGACACTGGTGATAAGCCAGCCCACACCCTCGGAGCCAAGGGCCGGCGCAGCCCAAGGGGGCCAGCCTTCGAGGCCGGGGCACCCCCAGAGCGGGATGCCCTTCGGGTGGTGGGAGCCCACAGCGCCCACCCCAGGTCCAGACCCGCCGCCGCTGTGTCTCTACCTCCGCCTCGGTCCCCATCTCGCCTGCTGCCAGCCCGCACCACCGCCGCCCCCCCCTCACCCCGACCAGGACGGCTTCTGCAGAGCCTGGGCCTCCCTCCCCTCCCTCATCGCCCTCCGCCATCTCCATCCTTGTCTCCCCCAACAGAGAGCGACACTCACCCCAGTGGCTCGGCTTCCGCTGGGCCTCTCCCTGCGCCCCAGGTCCCCCCCTCCACATGCCTCCAGCCGCCGGGGGCTCTGCCTCCCCAGTTCTCCAGGGCTTCCCGTCGAGGTTGTGCTGGGGGGGGGCGCAGGGGCTTTTGGGGTCTCCCCGCGCCCCCCCCTCCTCGCCTGTCGCCCTTCCCACCCCCCCGGAGGCCCGTCTAGGCCACTGCAGCAACTGTCTCCTCCTCCCCTCCCTGCTCGCCTCCTCCAGTCTCTTACCCTCTACCTCCACTCTCCCCCCACCGCCAGCCTCCTCTCCCCCCCGCTGACCTCAGCCCCCTGCTCTCTCCCTGCCCCTCTGCCTCTGCGCCCCGGCCCCCTCCTCAGGTCCCCCCCTCACGGTCTCGCCACCCTTGGGACCACCAGGCCCCCCTCTCCTTCTCCATCTCCTCCTCACTCTCTCTCCGTCCCCATCACCCGCTCGCAGGTGGGTCGGGGTGCCCGTCTCGGTCGGATTCTCAGTCTGTCTGTCCGTCTGTCTGTCTCCGTCTCCCTCGGCCGGGCTCTGTCTGTCTCTCTCTCTCCGCGATTACAATTTCTAGTCACACGGCAGTGCAGAGCCAAGCTGTGCCTCAGCTCCCTCCCTCCCCACCCCCTCCCTCCTTCTTTCTCGCCTCCTGAGCGGGGAGGGCGCCTCTCCTCCCTCCTCCTCCAGCCCCCCTTCCCAGCGCCGGAGGCCTCCCCCTCCCCCGTTAATCAAAGGCTCCGTTATCTAATTAACCCATTGGTTCTGGGCAGCCGGGGAAGGGCGGGGAAGCCGGGGAGGAAGGTTGAAGGCTGGGCTGTCCAGGGAAGTGGGGGGTGGGGGGCGTCTGGGCTGTGCCAGGCCTGGCCTCCTGGCACAGACAAACTCATCGGCCGCATAACCAGGCTGGGCCGGCGCTGACCCACCGCCCCTCATGCACCTGCCCCCCAGCCCGAGTGCAGACAACCTGGCGCGGGCTCCTCTGCAGGCAGGCGCTCCCCCAGGACCCTAGGAGCCCCCCCAAAGCCCCCCACCACACCGCACAGCCAGGCACCCTGACTTCCACCCCGATACACCAGCGAACCTGGGCCCGCGTCACCGTCACCCCAGTCCTTCAGCCGAGGGCCAACCCCTGTTCATGCCACAAAGGAACCCATCCCCAGATGCAGCCCTCTCCCCTGGACCTCAGCTATATCCTGCTATCCGCCTCCTGATACACTTCTGCAAAATGGGCAGGGCAGCCTCTTCCATTCATTCGATTCATCGTTTTTAATCCATCCATCCATCCAACAAATATTTTCTGCGTCCCTACTGTGTGCAGACACTGGTGTAGATGCTGACTAATGCTGCCCCCACCCTCCAAACCCAACATGCACAGGCCCCAAAAGACAAGTAGCAATAATAGAGCACATTGATCAAGTGCCAGGGGGCCTGCGTTTCGGTCCTGGATCTGCTGTTGGTTTGCTGTGTGACCTCAGGCCAGTGACTTCATTTTTCTGAGCTGCAGAAAAATGCTGTGAAACAGGGATAATAATAGTATCTATCTCATGGGGCCACTCGGGGACTGGCTCAGTAAATGGCTCTCTCTTTACAAAAAATGCAGATCTGACCACTTCTCATCCCCGCCACCATCTCCCCTAGATGATCACAGCTGCCTCCTCAGTTGTCTCCCCACTTTGACTCTCGCCCTCCCTCCCACACGGTTCCCACAGGCAGCTGGAGGGGTCCTGACAGCATCCAAGTCAGATCCTGCCCCTCCTCCACTAAACAGCTCTCACGCCCTGTCTCGTGGGGTGTAAGGGCAGAGACTTCACCGAGGTTTAGCAGACCCCTCTCCCCAGGATGGGCTGCTCCTCCCCTGCTCACCCACCCACCTCAGGCCACACTGGCCTCTTCACTGTTTCTGGAATGGCGCGCACAGTCCTGCCTCAGGGCCTTTGCACGTGCTCTTCCCTCTGCCTGGACCGCTCATCCTCAGGCGTCCCTGTCCTCCTTCAGGTCTTTGCCCTTCAGGTCTTTGCAGTGAGGCCTCCTTGCATCTCACAGCACCCCTACCCCGCACCAGAACCTTCTCTGCATTGTCTATATTGCCTTTGTTACCCTCTGACCTCTTAGAAGCCCACACACTTGAGTGTAAGCTCCCCGAGGGCAGGGACTGCGTCTGTTTTGTGCACAGTTTGGTTCCCAGCACCTACGATGGTGCCTGGCACAGGGTAGGTGCTCAGTGAACATCGGGTGGAGGCATTAGTTATCAGCGCCATCATTTAGATCCCTCCCCAGTTTCCCCACCTTCTCTCCTATAGTCACACAGAGACGCACCTGCTTGGCCACATGCCCCTCTCTGCACACCCAGCCCAGGACACACTCACCCAGCTGCACATCTCAGGCTCACCCCACAGACGTCCAGACCCCAGGGTCCCCTCCCATCCCAGGAGGCCCCTCCCATCCCAGGAGGGTCCCCTCCCATCCCAGGAGGCCAGCCTGGCAGACTCAGCACCTCCATACGCCGCTGTGAACACACTGCCTTCAGCTCAATTTCTGCACCCACAGCATGGCGCCATCTGGCTGGCAGGGTCCCAGATACTATACCGTAGGTCCCCAGGGCAGCTGCATGCACCCCACTAAATGCAGACCCTGAGGGGAGCCACACCTCAGATGCCACCTGTGTGGGCTACCTTCCTGGATATGGCTTTGCGCCGAGGGGACACCTGGCCCCAGTTACAGCCCTCCAACACAGCTAATAGGGGTGCTGGCTAACTCTCTTCTTCTGAGCATGTTCTCAAAGCCAAGGGCTGTGTACATGCCTGACTCATACCAACTCCTTGAACAACCCCACCACCAGTAATGGTAATGTCCACCGTGTGCCTGGCACCAACAGGGCAGAGTCCTGGGAGTTTCACTTGCATTAACTGTAGTTCTCCCATTGGCCCTCTGACAGGGGACTGCTCTTACCCCCACTTCACAGACAGGGAAGCTGAGGCACAGAGAGGCAAAGTCACTTGCTCAAGGCTAAATACACAGCTGGGAAGTGGCCCCTCCCTGGTCAGCCTCCCCAGAGCCAAGGGGTCCCAGAGACGCTCAAGCTTGTCATGATAGCAGGGACAATTCCCTTGGAGGTCTCCTGGGGGCCTGTTGAACTGTGACCTGCCTTCTGTGATCCTCATTGGCCACGGTCTGCCCCTGATAGTGACGGGAATCTCTGTTGGGCATTCACTACGGGCCTAGGGCCATGCTTAGCCGTGCCCTCGTCTCCAGATGCTGGCTCCCCCCTGCGGCCCTAGGAGGAAGGCATTGTCCCTGTGTCCATTTTCCAGATGGAGAAGCAGATCCTGAGGGCTGAAGGTACTGGCTGATGGTCACACAGCCTGGATACGGGGCAGCTGGGATTGGAACCCAAGGCCCAGCCCTGGGCCAGGTCACCACACTGCCTCTCTCACCCCAGGGCCCTGGGAGAAGCCTCAACACGAGGGTCCTCCACCCCCACCTGGTGCAAGGGACCGAAGCAGACAGAGATGCAAGAGGCCCCAGAGAGAAGAGGTGTGAAAGGCAGAAAGGGGCAGAGACACAGCAGGAGAGAGAAACAGAGACAGAGGCCAATGCGAGCCCTGTGAGGTGGCAAGAAAGAGGGAGAGAGGCTTTAAGGGGGAGCAGAGGAACCTAGAAAGTGAGCCGAGATCCAGGGGAAGGCGGAGGCATGGAGGACCAGGCACTCGAGGCGAGGGCCCGAGGCCTCACCAGCTTCGCCATCCTCCCCAAGTTCTGGGAGATCTCGGGCATCGTGCCTGAGAGGATTCAGGCAGATGGCAGATCGGAAACTCAGGGGCCCAGGAGAGGTGGGACGAGGACAAAAGGGGGGCAGGGAACATTCCACTCAGGCAGACTCATCTTTTTCTGGGGGAAGTTCAGGAGGTGAGAGAAAAGATAGGAAATTGACTGCCATCGCAGCAAGAGGGATGGAGGTTAGATCTAAAGAAGAACTTCCCAACTGTGAGGGACTGGAGCCAGGAGGGTGGAGAGACATCAAAGCCAGGGAGAGATGAACACTTCTCTCTCTGGATGTCTGTCATACGGGCATGGCCGGGAGCTGTTACCGGGAGCTGTTATGGTGGGGGGAGGAGGGGGGGGGGAGGGTACAGGCAGCACAGGCTTCAGGGATGGATGAAACAACTTCACACGTGTGTCCCTCTGAGCCGGTCCGTGTCCTGAACGCTTTTAAAATAAAAGCAACCCCAAAGCCCCGAGAATTGACAGTCCCCTAACTTTTGAGATAGAATCACCCTGGGAAAAGGGTGGCCCAGGCCCCTCATAGCTGCTGCGGAGGAAACAGAGTTGGGGGCTCAGCTCAGGACTTGCCCAGGCTTCCTGAGGCAAGGGTGGGCTGGGGAGAGGTGACTTGCTTGGTGAGGGGGACTGTCTTCTCCTGTCTTCCCCCAACTCCCGACCGAGAAGCACTGACGGGTCATTTATTTGGTCTTTCATATGTTCATTTAACAAATATTTACTGAGTGGCTCCACCACCCCGAGGCTCCGCCCACACACCGGGCACGTTCCCACCTCAGGGCCTTTGCCCCTGCTGTTCCCGCTGCCTGAAGCGGTCCTCCTTGGGTCTGCGTTGCTCTGTCTCCATTCCAGACTGTTCCATGCCACCTCCGGGAGGGTTTCTTTGCCCCCCGCCCCCCAGCCCGTCCCTTACACTTCTCTTCCTTTCCTTCACAACCCTCTCATCAGCTGGCCCGACATCATATGATGGATAACGCCCGGTCCTGCATATTGTCTGTCTCCCCACTAGAAGATGAGCTCCCCAGGGAGGGAGTTTGTCTGTCTGGCTGCATCCCAGGTGCCTAGGATGCGCCCGGCTCCTACAGCGCCTCATCAATATCCGCAGAATGAAGGAGCGAGCGAGCGCCCCCTACCGGTGGATTCCCTGCCGGCGCCGGGGGCGCAGGGGCGGAGGAGACCTGCCTTTGTCTTTGGGGAGTTAGTGGTCCAGAGGGGAGACATACAAAGGCTGAGTGAGAGGGTGAGCACGGGGTGGAGGCCCTGGAACGTCTGCGGGAGGAAGTGACGGCAAAGCTGAGAGCTGAAGGACCAGCGCGAGGCCTGCGGGTGAAGAAGGGCGCGTCAGGCACAGGGACCCCTGTGTGTAAAGGCCTGGGGGCCAGAGAGGCAGATGGGGGTCGGGGGTCTGCGGAGTCCAGCTCAGTTACAAAGACGTCCTGCTCCACAGCGGGCTGAGAGGCGGGGGTGCTGGGAGCTGAGGGTGGGAGGCTGTGACAGGAGAGGGGCAGGGTCAGCTCTGGGTTGGAAAGACCCCTCTGAGTGGACTCTTGGGAGAGACTGAGGCCGGGCAGGAGCTGGGCCAAAGGTCCAGGGGGAGAGGATGAGGCTGGGACCGGGCCACAGGGGTGGCGAGGAGGAAAAGAATGAAAAGATACTGCCAGTTTGCAAAAAGCGGCACAACTTGGAGATGAGGCGGAGGGAGGGGGCAGGTTCTTCTTATAGATTTGCGGGTCAAATTCTTAAAGCCAGGAAAGGGGAGAGGGCAGGGAAGAAGGTTGGGGAGAGGAGACTGGAGCGGTCCAATCTTTGCTTGTAGGTGGCGAACCCGCTCATGCCAGCACCCCAGATGCTACGGGTGGTGCAGGGACCCGAAGCCTGGTTGCCATCAGTCGCTGTGGCTGTGTTACCTTGGGCCAGGCCCTCCCCCTCTCTGGGCTCCCATTTCCTCCTTTAAATCAGGACACCAGTGACAGTCAGCGCTGCCCGGGGCTGGGGAAAGGGGGCCCGGAAGATGGTCTAGTCAGCAAGTGACCAGCAAATGTGAGCTGGGACTCGAAGTCCTCCTGGTGAGTGGGGAAAGAAGCAAACCCGCTCCAGTCCCAGGCTGCTGCCAATTTTCTGCTGGGAACCATAGCTTGCTGTCCCCGTTTCTTCGTCTGAGAAATGGGAATTGATAACAGGTAGCATATGACAAAGGGCTGGAGGCAGGGGGTGGGGGGAGAACAGCAGCTGTTTGCCAGCCGGTGTGGAACCGGTTCAGTATTTGAATGAGTCGCTGTCCCCCACTGTGCAAGTGCTATCAGCACTGTCGGGTATGGTGGCCACCAGCATATGTGGCCATCAGGCACTTGCCACGTGGTGAGTGTGAGTGAGGAGCTGAATTGTTGATTTACTTTAAATTAATCGAGAATTTTTTTTTTTTTTGGCTGCGTCCTGCAGCGTGCAGGTCCTTAAGTTCCCCGACCAGGGATCGAACCCGTGCCCCCCTCAGTGGAAGCTCAAGAGTCTTAACCACTGGACCGCCAGGGAAGTCCCTCTTTAAATTAATCTAAATGTCGATGGCCACACACGGCTGTGGCCGTAGTGGTTACTGGATCGGACAGCGCGGTATGGCCATCCCAGTGCCTCCCAGTTCAGCCTCGGTCCCGCTTGGAACCCTGAGTCCCCAGAGCTTGGGCTCCTTCAGCTCAGAGGCTCCGCCCACAACCTCACAGGGCTCTCCCAGGATTCTGGAAGGACTTGGAAGGAGATCAAAGTGAGAGAAACAAACTCAAGTGAGAGTAGGGCACCCAAGCCAGGCTGGCTCTGCCTTTGTCATCTGAAGCCTGCTCTGTGCCAGGCCTCTGCTGAGGCGGCCTTGGGCCCACAGGGGAGGAACTACAGCAGTTCCACTTCACGGAAGGGCAGGCTGAGGCGTGGTGAGGTCCTGAGTCCTTGTTGTACCCATGACCGCCCGGACCCGGGCAGGAACCAAGAGATGGAAGGAAGCCGAACGTCCAGGCCCCCTATACTGTGTGACTCTGGGAGGTGGGGCGGCCGCTGAATTGAATCCACCCAGGGAGAGAGCTAGGACCTAGCCTGGTGTTGGCGGTTTTCCAAACAGCGGTTATTGCCAAGGCTTCGCAGGGGTGCATGGGGGTGAGTTTGCAGGTGGGGAGGGCCCTGGTGTGAGCCAGCCTGACTGTGGCCTCCCGCCCCCCTGCTCCCCTCCCTGTCCCCTGGAAGGGCAACGCTGCCATCTGTTTTCCATCTCAGGGCGTGCAGAACTACTACACTTTAAAAAAGGGGGCGTTCTACTAAAAGTAACCAAAAGCTGAAAACCCCTTGAACGGGATCAGTGTTCCTTAGACATCGGCGCGCATCCAGTTGAGCTGGGGGCTTTGTGAAAGTGCAGATTCTGATTTGGTGGATCCAGGACCAGGCCAAGATCCCACGTTTCCCAGAGATGGTGGTCCTGGAGCAAGGGGTCAAGGGTCCCCTAAGTGTGCCATCCGCTCCCACGTTCCATTTCCAGAAGAGTAATGAACCCTCCCCTCCCCCACCCTGTCTAGGGGTGTGCTGGGAGGGGATGCAGACCGGGGTTAGAACGTCGATTGTCACTCGTATTAGACATGGGGCCTTGGAAAGGGGACATCGCCTCTCATGGCCTCAGTTTGCTCATCTGTAAAATGAGGAAAATAGCTAATCGACCTCCTCGGATGGTGGGGAGTCAGTGGTCCCATATCTGTGATGTTGCTGAGCTCGTGCCTGGCTCATAGAAAGGTCTCAGTAAAACTCTTCTATGACTGTGACTATCCTCCTCCTCCTGGATAGTGTCACACTGTCACTTTAGGAAGGCTGGACAGGTGGAAAGAGCAAGGGTGTTAGGGAGACCTGGGTTTACACCCTGACCCGCCGCTTTCTCGCTGTGTCCCCCTCCGGCCCCCCAGGCTCTGTCTGTGAAGGTAACGACACCTAGCTTGGTGTCATTACCTGCCCAGTGCTGGGCACTTCAATGACAGTGTTATCAGTAGTAAATCATTAATAACAGTTATCACTTATTCTCACTGGGTCAGAAGAACAAATCTTTTCCTCCTTTTTACTCTACCCCCACCCCCCCCTTATGTTAATCCAGTATTTCTGGCTGGATCAAAAACACCCATTTATCGCTGGTGGGGGACCCACAGAATCACCTGAAGGGTCTTTGTTCCCCCCAGACCCAGCTGGACATGAACACCCCCACCCTGGGAAGGAAAGTCCGCCGCGACAATGGGCCTGGGTACGTCCTCTCCCCTCTGGGGTTTGAAGGGCATAAACAAGATCGAGAGGCCAGGAGCCTGCGAGTTACCAGAAGTCCGATATCTCTTTTAAACTCTAACCTTCTGAATCTATTACTCTTAACAATCTGATTATTGTTATTATTAATGATCCTAATTTCCACTCGGAGGGCCTGATGGGCCAGCATGTTGCCCTCTCTGTTTCCCCCTTTGGAAAGCAGTGATCTCAGCTGGGGGAGGCAATCTGCAGAGTGGCCAGCACCCAGGTTGCAGCCCCAGCTCTGCCACTTCTACCTTGGTGATCTCGGGCAAGGGACCTCATCTCTCCCGCATCAGTTCCCCCTTTTGTCAAACTAAAGATGATGATCGTGCCTCCCTCCCAGGACTCCTGTGAGGAGAAAACAGAACAAATCCACATGGACTCACCAGCACAGAGCCTGGCCCAGGGTAAGCGCTAATGAATGTCAGCTCTTGCCATCATTATCTCCGGCCCTGTGTCTGCGGGTTCCAGGCAAGTGGACGGCAAATCTCCACGTTTACCGCCTGGGGTTGCCCCTCTGGGAGGGTTGGGGCTGCCACTGCTTTCTGACCTTTGTCACAGTGCTTGAACAAGAGCTCTAGGGCCTAAGCTCAACACTCTGACAGGAGTGTGGGCTGAGGGGTTCAGGGGGACACAGCTGAGACAGGAAGGGAGTGGCCTGGGTCGCTGCCCCAGCCCTACCTCGCTCCCTCTCTGCTTGCCATCTGGGTCATACACAGGCTTCTCAACACCCCCACCAGGACCCAGCGTTCTCTCTCTGCAGCCCTCTTGAGGACCCAGCCGCCCCCTGGGATGGACTTCGGCCTGCAGGGGCCCTACCAGCCCATCTCCCAGGCCTCAGAAGCAGCCCCTCCCCTCCACCTGCCATGACAACAGTTGCATGTAGGTTTCCAGGCAACAAGGGGGCATCTTGGCGCTCTTTTTACTCTCCTGCCACCCCCTCTCCGGCAGAGTCACCCCGCTCTCAGGGACTGGGAAGGGAAGGGAAAGGGGGTTTCTCCCCAGCAAAGACGGAGGGTTCCTAAACTCAGGGATGAGGAGGCTTCCTACACTCTGCCAGAGAGGAAACACAGACATTCTCCCTACACCCCGACAAGGGTGACGGTGGAGGAACTGATGGTGGGGCTGAGCACCGTCATGGCACAAAGGGGACCCCTGTCATCTGCACCCTGACCCGGAGATGAGACCGAGTGAAGCCCTTCCTCCCCCAGAACATAGCCTCATGTCCTCTGAGACCTGCACTGGGACCAGGTGAACTTTCAGCTGTGTACCTGCCCTCCCTTCAACACACAGGGAAACCCACCCCTGCCTGGGGGCTGCAATCTGACCCACTGGGGGACAAGGGTGGGGTCTGGGGCCCACCCTGGCTGTCAGCCAGCCAAGGATGGGCTGCAACAGAACTTGTGTGTGCTCTGAAGCCTGGTGGCCTTAAGAGTCTTCCCGCCCTTGGTGTGGCAGGAAGGCAGGCCCTGGCTCCTGGGAGGCCCAGAGCTGGGGCAAAACTGCCCCAAAGAATGATGGGGCAAGAAGGGCAGGCAGAGAGAGCCCCTGGCAAAGGGGCTCTGATTCTGGAAGAAAACCAAGGGTAGGAGTGTGGAGAGAGTGACGGGGGGGTGGGGTGGGGTGGGGGAGGTGGGAAGAACCACTTGGAGAGGAAAGAGAAGAGAAAATAGCAGAGGTGGAAAACTCTATAGTGCTGGGCAGGTAAGAAAGATGGATGAAGCAGGTTAGAACAGAGGAGGGAGGGTTGGCCCTTGGGGTACCTGAGCACAGGGCACTGCTACCCCAGGGGGAGAATTATTCAAAAGAAGCTGATAATCTGGAATTCTGAGATATAATTGAATATAACATTATATTAGCTTTAGGCGTACAACACAATAATTCAATATGCGCAAAATGATCACCACAATAAGTCTAGTTACAAATCACCACGCGAAGTTACACATTTTTTTCTTGTGATGTGAATGAGTTTTTATGTGAAATTGCTAATTTTTTTTTAAAAAGTTGGCAACACATTAAACACTTTGAAAGCAGTAGGGGCAAATAACACTCGTGGCCCACAGGACAGCGGTGTAAGTGCTCAGGGCTGTGGGGAGGGCGAGTGCAGGGTGGGGGGGGGAAAGCAGGGAGAGGAGGAGGAAGGACGACGGGGTTGGGGGGGGGGTCGAAACAGATGGCTGGAGGTGAGGGACAGTGACAACAGAGAAACGGAGAAGAAAGTGCAGGGAGCAAGCGTGGCTGAAAAGAAGTGGAAAAGGAAGCAAGGGTAGACAGAGGAGCCAAGACCAGAAGGCACTGGGCTGGGGGGCGGGGTGAAGGGTCAGCCGAGGGGAGAGAGATGGGAGATGGAGGTGCGGAGATAGAGACACGAGGTCCAGGTGACACCTCAGGACAGATGCCCAGCCAGACCAGCCAGAGAGGTCGGGGAAGGGAAGGAGGATGCGGAGGGTGTGATAAAGAGAGGGTGTACTGTCCTGTCAGAGGAGACAGGTGAGCCGTGGGGGTGGGGAGGAGAGAAGCCGGGGTGCCGGAAGAGGCTGCGGACTCAGCGCTTCTCCTCCCCGCCCCCCCCCCCACCCTGGCTGTGCCCCACAGCACCTCGCCTGGAGACCTGCCTCTCTCCACCTGGCCTCGGTGCGTGCGCTCACGTGCGTGCGCGCGCTGGGCCCTGGCTCCGTTCTCCTGAGACGTGTCAATGGCCCTCTGATGCCTGACGTCTTAATTCTGCCGGAGCCCTCTGACTTGGGGACCCCTCTCCCATCTGATTCTGGGTGGGATGCAGGACGGCTGCTGGGGTCCCTCCAGCACACACGGAGACCCCTCACGCTGGGATCTGAGCATGTACCAGCAACACGTGGGGCTGCATCTTCACAGCTCTGAGACCACCTCCGTGCCTCTAGATGTCCCAGTGACACCTCTTTGAGTCTCTGTGAGTGCGAGGTCACAGGGCGACCAGGAGTGAGGGCCCCTCTGGCAGGGCGTCTCTCCAGGAGGTGCTGCCTTTGTCTCTCCCTCCGTGTCTCTGTGTATGAGGGACTCTGTGTGTCTCTGTGTGTCCAGGTCTTTCTCCCGGCCTCTGGCTGACTCTGGGTTCCGAAGCCAAGTTCGTAACTGGGTCTCTCTGATTCCACATCTGGGTCTCTGGCTGCGAGTGAATGACTCTGTGTATGTGTGTTTGTGCGTGTGCGCCCACGCACGTGTGCACCTCTGCCTACACATGCCTCTGTGTCTTTCTCACCCTCTCCCTCCTGCCCTCCACTGATGGCTGACTCACTCTGGCAAGTTGGGCCCGGTGCCTCTAGCTGCCCCCTGCACCTCTCGGGTGCTGAAGTGCCCTCTGGCTCCTTCTCACCTGCGCCCTGGGGCTCTCCCCACGTGCCCAGAGTCTGCGGCTCCCTGTGGCTCCCTGTGTCTCTGCCTTGCCTGGTCCCTTGCTCTGTGTGTGAGGATGATGTGTGTTCCCCTCCCTCCCCTACTTTCCTTTCTTTTGGAAATTGAGTAACTCTGTGTAGGTCTGGCTCCCTGGTGATGCGCCCTAATTGTGTGTCTGTTTGGAAGTCGGGTCCCCCTCTCTCATTCTGGCTCTGCCTCTGTCTCGCTGGCTCCCACCCTTCCCAGCCTCGTCTGAATGTCTCCCTCTCACCTCTTGGCTGCTTCGCTCTCTGTCCCTCCTTTCTGAGTGTGTGTTTGAACACTCAAGTGCCAGTATTAGAGGAGACCCAGAGAAGAGCGGGAGGAAGGTGGGGAGGGGAAAGGAGGTGCAGGTTGGAAGGAGCAAGGAGACAGGAAGAGGGCGGGGCTGATCCTGGCCACTGCGGGGTGGGGGGAGTTTTTAGCGGGGAGAGGATCCTGCCTGCGCCTGGACCGGGAGGGAAGCGACTCTGGCTATTCCCAGCTGCCGCTGGAGCCCGAGTTCCTGTCTGGCGGCTGCGCGGCCGGGACTTGGGATGTGAGGTGCATAGCAATGGGGCGCTGCGGAGGCTCGACTGCAGCTCCCAGCTGGGGAGGGGGTGGGGAGGGGGCTGAGGGGCAGCCCTGTGGCTCCCTTCCCCCTCCCCCTTCCCATCTGGGCTCTCCCCAGGGGATTTCCTCACCCTGAGAAAGTCTCTTCCAGAAAGCAAGGCCCGAGGCTGCAAGGAGCAGGGCGGGGAGAAGGGGCCGGTGCTCCGGAGAAGTGGCAGAGGTGGGGGCGGGGAGAGAGGGGGAAGATGGGAGTGGCAGAGACAGGATGGGGCGGGTGGGTGAGGGGGCCCCATGGGCATCAGGACCCAGAGTCCAGGAGAGAGACTGGCTGGGCCCCTGGCCGGAGAGAAGGAAGAGCCCATGGAGGTGGGGGCTTGGAAATGTGGGCGGAACCCTGGACAGAGCCTGGGTCAGGGGCTCCCCAGGACTGATGGGGAGTTGGAAAAAGCCGAGGGAAAGAGAAGGAGAGTTTCCAGACAGGAGGCCCCTAGGACTGGGGGGGTCTGGGATTGGGGGATCCCATGAGGTGAGGAGACAGGGATGGGGGGCTCTAAGTGAAGGAGGGTCACAGAAGGGGGTCCCGGACAGAGCAGGATGTAGTGAAAGAGGTTAGGTGGGCTAGGCAGAAGCTCCACCGGCCCCCGCCCAGGTGAGGGTCCTAAGCAGAGCGGGGAAGTGATACGGGGTCCTGAGAGGAACAAGGTAGGGACTGGGGGCTACAGGAAAAAGAGGCTAAAGTTGCGGTCTCCTGGAGAGGGGATCAAGGGGGGATACCTGGGGGGAGAGAGTGAGAGATGGGGGGATGAGGGGATCCTGAGGGGAAGACGAGGTGCAGTTAGAAGGTCCTAGAAGAGTAGGTATGAGGGTGGGAAGGCTTGGGAGGGCAGCAAATGGGGGAGGGGAGGTCCCCAAGAGGAGAGGGCTAAGGACGGTGGGAGGCAGGTAGTGGTCCCAGAGAGACACGTGCCCAAGGATAGAAGGCCCCGAAGCAGAATGGGGTCAAGGAAGGGGGTCTTGGGAAGAGGGAGGGGCAGGGGTTCGGTTGCCCATCAGTAGGGGTTGGGGGACCCCAGAGGGAGAGGGGCTGAAGATTGGGGAGAGGGTTGTCTCGTTCCCCAGTCACCCCCTCCGTTTTTCCCATTCTCACTTCCCAAACTCCCCGGTTCTCCCCGGTTGCCAGGGCAACCGCTCCTGCCAGGCGCGGTCACCAAGGAAACCCCGTGCCCGCCTCTCTCCCCCCTCCCCATCACTGGCGTGCCCCCCCACCCCAAGCAGTGGCGGTGTGGAAGGTGGGAGGGGCAATGGGGGGGGGAAGAACCCGAACTCACGCCCCAGAAAGAGGGGCCCAGACCTACACCCAGTGAGCCACCTCCCCTCCCCCCGCCCCGCAAGCCTACATCCTCAGCCCTACAGCTGGATACACAGCGACCGCCGGACGTACATCCCCCCCCCCACCCCGTCCCTAGGCAGCGGCGACCCCCGCCCCCAACACAGAACTAGCCTGGCCCGGAGGACCCCCACCCGACTACCTCCCCCACCGGCTGCTGCTCTCCATCAGGCCCCGCCCACTGTCCTCTGCCGCCGGCCCCCCAGCCCCGAGGAGGCCTAAGACCACGGTCCCCTAATTAGAGAATGCCCCCCCCCCCGCGGTTCCTCCTCCCGCCCCCGCCCGGGCCCTTCGGCGGCTACTCACAGCGAGGAAAGGGGCTCCTTCCGGGGGGCAGCATGCCCGGCCCGCGGGGGGAGGACCCCCCCAATGAGGCACAGGGATTCGGGGTGCGAGGCCCGCTGCGGGGAGGCGCGGGGGGCGGGGCTGTGTCCGGGCCCGGGTCGCTCGCGTTCTCCCCCCTCCCCGGCTCCTGGATGGGGAGGGGGCTTCCGCAGCGGTAGCGGTGGGGTTCGGGGGCCGCTCTGCCTCCTCGCCCGCCCGCCCGCCTGCCGCCCGGCCCGGCGCCCTCGTCCGCCGGCCCGCCTTCCTTCTTGCCTTCCTTTCTTTCCTTCTTTCTTTCCTCGCTTCCTTCCTTCCAGCCTTCCTTCCTTCCTTCCTCCCTCGTCGGGCCGCCGGCGCCGCTCTCCCCCCACCCCACCCCCCCCAGGCCCCGGCCCCGGCCCCGGCCCCCGCCTCGGACGGTGCGGCAGCGACCGAGAGCAGCCGAGAGCGGCAGAGACGCGAGCGGAATACTGATGATGGAGGGGGAGCGGGAGGGAGGGGAGGGAGGGCGCCGGGAGGGGGGAGGCTTTCCGGGAAGGAACGGAGGGGGGAGAGGAGAGAAGGAGAGGAAGAAGGGGGGGAAGAAGGGGAGGGAGGAAAAGGGAGACGATGGGGAAGGGAGGGAAAGGGGGAGGGACGAGAGGGGGAGGGTGGGGGAGGGGTGAAGCGGTGGGAGAAAGAAGGGGAAGAAAGTGAGAGAAAGAGAAAAGAGGGAAGGAAAGAGGGGGAGGGAGGGCCGAGCGACAAGCAGGAGAGGGAGGGACCGAGGGAAGAGCAGGGAAAGATGGAGAGAAGGGGAGAGGGAGGCGAGCTTGTCCCGGACAGGATGGGAGGCCGGGGGGGGGGGGGGGGGGGGGGGGGGGGGGAGAAACTCCTAGTACACCTTTGGTAAATATGTGCGGGGTGAATGCGGAGGGAAGGGGAAGGCAGGGCCAAAGCGAATGGATGGAGGGGAAGCCGAGCTGGGGAGCAGGAGGGAGTAGGCAGAGGACAGGAAAAAGAGGGTCTGAAAGGAGAGAGATGGTTAGGGGGCTGGAGGAGGCCCAGGAGCGGGGAAGTGGGGGAAGGGAGGAGGGAGGGGAGAGGTAGGAGAGGGCGGGAGGAAAGGCGGGGAAGCTTTGGGGGGATGTGGGGAGAGGGAGGGAGCAGGGCGGAGGCGCTGGCCTGATGGGGAGAAACAAAGCTGGACACAGATGAGAGGACTGAAGGGGGGGGAGACCAAGAGAGGGGTGGGGGGAGAGGGGAGATCCAGGGCAGGGGAGAAAGGAGCCTGGGAGCTAGAGCTGTGGAGGTACAGGTGGGGTGCAGGAGCCTGAGGGAGAGCACGCAGGGAATGCCTTGAGCCCTCACTGTGTGCCCACCTCGTCACCCCCCCCCCCCGCCCCCGTTTCAGCAGCCAGACAGAAAGATCCTCTCACCCATTTCCCAGATAAGGACACTGAGTTCTCAGGGGAACGAGGGCAGAATCCAAATGCAGAGCCCAGGCTCTGGACGGGGTATCTTGAAGGAGCTAGAGAAGAGGCTGGGCCCTGGCGAGGAGCCCCTGGCCCAGCCCTGTCAGGTGGAGACGCGTGGGAGAGGGCAGAGGATGGGGCCCACAGCCTCCCCCCACGGAGTTCTCTCACCTCCTCCAGGTGTTGGCAGCAGGTGCTGGGGATACATTTGGAGCTTGTGAAGCCCGCATTGCACCTTGGGTGCAGGGAGGCACGGAGAGGATGAAGGGGCCTCGGAGAGGTCACCTTGCCCTCCCTCTGCCCCATCAACTCCCCTGTCTGCTACCCCTAAAGGCTCAGCCACCAAGGATGGGGGGCATGGGGAATTAGGGGGCAAAGAAACTCAGAAGGGGGCTGAAAAGAGGCAGCCCATTTCCAGTGCGCTGAATTTCCTCCCAGGCAGGAATCTCACCTCTTCTTTGTCCCCCCAAAAAGTCCAGCTACTAACTTTGCATATGGAGGAGAGAGAAAAGATAAAGTGCCAATCTGCCCTTCTTCCGAGAGCCCTGGGAGGGGCACGTGTGTCCCCTTCATCCCCACGGGCAGAAATGGGGCGAAGTGGAAGCCAGTCTGGGGAAAGAGGGGGCTGGGAGGCGGGGAGGGAAAGTGGGTCACATTTGGGTGCATGAGAAGCAGCTGTGGGTGGGGGCGGGTTAATGCGGAGACGGGAGAACTACAGAGAGGGGAAACTGAGGAAGGAGAGAGCGACCAGGGCCTGGGAGCAGCAACAGGTGGGTTGTGGAGCGCTGGGTCCCCACCTTGGCGCTACAGAAATCTGGTTTAGGAGGTTGGAGGTGTGAATGCGTGCACCCCAGAGCACAGCATAGCGCAGGCCCAAGGTCAGTGGCAATGCTGGTAAAACAATAATAGTAATAACAGCCAGCATGTCATACGTGCTTGCTTCGATCAGACTCAGATGCCATGCCCAGCGCTTCATGAACATCTAGCTGATTCCTTACAACCAGCCTCAACTGGACTTTTAGGGATGTGAGCACGGGTGGGCACAGGCAGAGCAGGGTCTTGGAGGCCCGTGCTGTGCCCAGCATTAACCCCTTAGTTTCTAGAGGCTTGCTGTGGAGAGGCCAGAGCAGGGAAGTAGAGAAGAATTTCCACATCTTACCAAGTCCTGAGGCTTCCTGGTCTGGTCTGAACCTATTTCAGAGAAACAAAAGAGCGCTAGGAAGACAGGGGCGGGCAGGGCGGCAGGCTGGAGGTGATGGGGTGGGGGGCCTCACAGAGGAAGTGGCTTTGGAGCGGAGATCTAAATGACAATAAGGAGGCAGGAGATCTAAATGAGAGAAGGAGGCAGCTGCCAGCTTGTGCAGGGAAGAGCCCCCAGGCAGAAGAGGTGTGGACAGCAGAGGCCCGGGGAAGGCCACAAGCTTGGCCTGTTTGAGAGAGGAAATAAGACAGGTGTGGCAGAAGCAGGGCGAGACACAGGGAGAGTAAAAAGGGGGAGGAAGAGCCCCGGATTAGCGCAAACACAAAACCAAGCCCCACGTGACCATCTGTCCCCTAAACTTTGCCCTAAAGCTTAATTAACTCAAGCAGCAGTCCTGAGTATCCTAAGCACTGATCCCCATTTTTCATTCACATTTCCAACACTGATTGGGGCCTATGATGGCCTAGGATGGGCCAGAATCCCTATTACCTAAGAAGGGATGGCAGTGACCTGGGGACCCCACCCCCCCATAGTAATGGAGACTCAAAAGGTACGTTTACTATTTCAAACAACCAAATGTAAAGTATACATTTCCTTTGGGATGGCATTTCAGAGGTTAACCCAAAATCAAATCTCTCTGCTTCAGGCTGTAAAAAAAAAATTTTTTTTCTTTTAATCCACTCAGTGTGTTAAATACTCATCTCACCCTTATCAGAAGTTCTGAAGGACAGTTAGGTTTACCTTTGATAAAGAAAATATGGGCCAAGGAAGGAAATTTTCACTTAAAGTAGTTTGGTTTGCTCAGAAAACTCTCTCAAAGTGGGATCCATGGGGGACAATGGCTAGAGGTATCACCGCCCCCCCCCCCACCCGTGTTCAGGTATTTTGTTCAATACACTCCCACTGAGCAGCTACCTACCGTGGGTACATAAACAAGAAATAAACAAGATCCTCACTGACTCAGAGTTCTAGGAGGTGGGTGAACATCACAGCAGGTGCTCAGCTAAGCCCTAGACCTAACCCCCAATTCTGACTTTCACTGTGCCTCCAACCTAATCCCTAACTCTTAGGAGAGATGGCAACTGCTGACCAAGGAACACAGAGTTGGATGCAGAGTAACACCCCTGTGTCCTGCTTGTCCAATTTCCAGAACATCTGTGTTTGTCCTGTGTCAGCGTGGCTGGCCATATTTCCCAAAGGTGGCTGCAACACTCGCCCCCATCCCACACGCTCTGGCACTCCTCCACGTGCACGTCCCTCAAAACTGGGAGGGCTTTTGTGACCTTTTCAACCAAAGGAGTGTGGCAGAAGTGATGCCATGTGACTTCCAAGGCTAGGTCATAAAAGAGATGCAGCTTCTGCTTTACTTGCTGGAAATTGGCTCTTGTGCCTTTGGTGGCTTAATAAGCTCACTGACGGCCCTGAGGCCACCATGCTGGGAGGAAGCTCAAGCTATCCCACAGGGAGAGGCCACACAGAGAAGCCCTGACGCTACCTGAAGAGGGAGGAATTCCTGGCCAGCACACGGCTGCGTTAGCTCCCCTTCTCTTGCAGCTCTAGCCACAGTCTCACTGTATCCACTTTAGAGCCAGAACCGCCAGCTGACTCTTCCCCAAATTCTTGACTCACAGAGACCTGAAGAGATAATATAATGATTTTGCTGCTTTAAGTCACTAAGTATTGGGTGTGACTTACTGTACAGCAACAGATAACTGCAACAGTCAGTGACACAGAGCATGACACTCTAGTCCTTTACTAGACAGGACAATCTCAAACCATCTATATCCATCAGTGGTGGAAAGTTTGGCTGAAATAAACCATGTACCATCCTGGTCTTGGTTTCTAGATATCGTTCCCCCTAAGACGAACCAGACTTCTTGGAAAAGTGGCTGCTTCCAGGTTTGGGGGCAGGGCAATTACAAAGTAAGCATGGGACATCTTTCATGCCAAAAAGGCAAGAAAGTGTTCACAATACTAATGGGGTCAGGTCAAAAGGACACAGTAGCCAGCTTGAAGGGGCTCCCATTGGCAGCAGTTGGGACAACTGGAGCACCAAAAAGAATGACTGTGATGCTGGTAATGTGTGAGTGTGTGTGAGTGTGTGTGACGTAGTTCACAGTTTCGACATTAGATTTGTGCTACGTTTTTTGAGATGACTTATCTCTGTGAAGCTGGGTTTTTGGCAGTTCTATGATTAAAAGCCAGCACTGCCCTGGAAATCTTTGTGGAATTGGAAATGAGGGTGGTGGTGTCTAATCCGATTCTGAAGTTTGAGAGGTTGTGCAGTGCCCAGCAGGTGCACACATCCCATTAGTGAGCAATTAGAATGAAATAAAATATTTTTCTTTCAATTTATGTGCATTACTTTTTCAGCTGGTGCTAACTCATTAGGACATGAATACTTCTTAAGTTGCATGGACCTAACTACTTAATAAATGGAACAGTTAGGTATTCCTTTGGGGCCTTCGGAACACCATGAAAAAATTATTGAGGCACTGAAGGTACTGTGAAGTGAGAATATTTGGGAACCTCTGCTCCAGACTTGATTTCCATCTTACAGAAAATAGGATGGAGGAACAAGTCACCATGAAGAAACAATCAGACAAATCCAGAATGTGGAGCATTAGACAAAGTTATTGGCCTGGTCTCTTTAAAAAGTCAATATCACGAGGGAGGAAAAAAAGGGTAGAGTAGTTGCTCTAGATTAAAAGAGATTAAAGAGATACAACAACCAAATGCAATTGCATAGACCTTGCAATGGATCCTGGTTTGAAAGACAGTCTATGGGCAACTGGGAAAATGTGAATTTGGATTTGATCTTGAAAACCTCAGGGAATTAATGTTAATTTTCTCTGGTATGATAACGATATGATATTGTGGTTATGTAGGAGAATGTTCGTATTCTTAGGAGATTCAGCCTGAAGTATTTACACCTGCAACTTACTTTCAAATAGTTCAGCATTTGAAATGTTAACAATTATGGAATCTAAATGGTGGGTATATGAAGGCTAATTCAAATTTGTTGTTCAATTTTTCTGTATATTTGACATTTCTTTTTCATTAAAAAATTGGGAGAGGGGCATTCCGCTGACAGAAGTAACAATAGGGAAAGTTGTCACTGGCAATGAACCCCTTCCCCTTCCTGCATAAATAATGTCTGCCTCTCTACATCAGCCTTTAAGATTGCCCTAAAAAAAAAAAAAAAAAAAAAAAGGATTTTCCTGCAGGTCCAGTGGTTAGGACTCCTGCAGGGGGTGTGGGTTTGATCCCTGGTCACCGCAAGCCCGGAGGTGCGGCCAGAAGTTAAAAAAAAAAAAAAAAAAAAAAAGATTGCCCTAGTAACTCTCATCTTAAAAATAGTCACCCCAAAGTTCCCTCCTTTGAGAACACATCTCCTTGCACCTCATTGTTTGTTCTTTTCAGCAAAACTTCTGAGACAGCTGGAAAGACTCACTATCTCCACTTCTTCCTGTTCTATTCTCTCTTCCAACACGGCTGGGCTTCTGCCCCCCACTACACTAAGCCGCCCTTGTCAAGGTCACCCACGACCTCCATGTTGCAAATCCAGGGGCTACTTCTTGACCCACATCCTACTCATTCACTGAGCGGCACTTGACACAGTACCTCCTTGAAACCGCTTCTTCTCTTGGCTTTAGTGACTCCAAACCCTCCATTTCCTCCTCCCCCACCAGACTCCTCTGTTGGTCTCTGGATGTGGGAGGAGAGCCCGGAGGCCAGGCCCTCTTCGTGGTCTTGGCTGTCTCTCTTGAGTGATCTCACCCAGTTCATGGCTTTAAACTCACAGTCAGCTGACGACTCCCCGGTGTGGGGTGCGCACAAAGGACCGCTGACATCTCCATTTCTCAAATGCAGCAGGTCCAAAACGGGGCTCTCCACTCCCGCCCCACGCCCACACACCTGTTTTGCTTCCGGCTCCGTTATCTCAGCAAACTGTACCACCTTCCACTGAGTCGTCCTGCGGTTCTACCTCTAAAGAGACTGCACGCAGATAGTCCCTTCTTTCCATCTCTTCTGCCACCACGGCAGCAAAAGCCACCATCCTCACTACCGTCCATTCTCCATACAGTGGCCGGAGTGATCTTGTTAACATGTAACTGAGATCATATTATCCCCCAGTTTGATACTCTGAAGACTTTCCACCCTGCTTTGAGTTAAATCTGTACTCCTTACTGAGGCCTCTATAGCCCTGTGTGGTCCGGGCCCCTGTGCCTCCTCGACATCTCCTGCCGCGGTCTCCTTCACTCACTGCACTCCAACTTCTTCCTCTGCAGTGGGCACCTTCCCACCTCAGGGCCTTCGTACCGGCTGCTCTGCCTGGGAAACTCTTCTCCCCTCCCGGACAGTCACAGGGTTGGCTCCCTCCATATCATCTCCCCAAAGAGGTCTTCCTTGTCCAACTTATTTAAAGGCACCCTCCTACCCCTTCCTGGTTACTCTCTATAACACACCCCCTGTCTCTTTTCTTCATAGCATTTATTGATAACTGAACTTTTCTTATTTTTTTACCTACTACTCTCACTCACTGTCTTCCCTCCCTAGAAGGCAGACCCCATGAGGAGAGAGACCCAGTCTATTCTCAGTGACTATTATATCCCCAGTGTCTAGAACGTGTCAGGAAAAGTGTCCATTTTCATTAAATTTATTGAATATCATACATAATTCATCCAGTCTTCTGGGTACTTCAAATGCCCTTCTTGAAACAAAATCATCCTTCAACATAACAAAACATGAACTGTTTTTGTTGAGTCTACTATGCATTAGGCAGGCACTCAAGTTATCCCTTCCAAAATCCTTCCCAAAATTCCCCAAGGAAGATGCTATTATCCCCTCCCCATTTTACAGAGGAGAGTCAAGTTCAAAGAGGTGTTATTGATACAAGACCACACAGTAAAGAAGTGTTAGATTTGGATTCCAAACCTGCTCTGTTTGACTCCAAAGCACACATTCTTCCTGCTCTGCCATATTGTCTGGGACTTAACTGAATCACAATTTCTTTTCATTATAAATGTAATACGTTGGGAACTCCTGCCTATGGCCATGATGGGGTAACTAGTACCAGAACTGCCCTCCCGTGATAAACCACTGGAAAATTGGACAAGAT
This sequence comes from Balaenoptera borealis, assembly GCF_965194805.1. Taxonomy (NCBI): domain Eukaryota; kingdom Metazoa; phylum Chordata; class Mammalia; order Artiodactyla; family Balaenopteridae; genus Balaenoptera; species Balaenoptera borealis. The sequence continues at coordinate 63,028,602 of NC_138878.1, forward strand.
ATATGAGGCCACTATTTTCAGGCATTAAACAGATAGGAAGAGAACTATGGTCCTATAACCTCTGCTATTACACAGTAATTTCACTCTCAGGTATTTACCGCAAAGAAATGAAACCATGGATGCATACGGTCCACACAAAGGCTTAGGTCAGACTGTTCGGGGCATCTTTGTTAATAATAACATAAAACTGGAAATAAGGGCTTCCCTGGTGGCGCAGTGGTTGAGAATCCGCCTGCCAATGCAGGGCACACGGGTTCGAGCCCTGGTCTGGGAAGATCCCACATGCCGCGGAGCAACTAGACCCGTGAGCCACAACTACTGAGCCTGCGCGTCTGGAGCCTGTGCTCCGCAACAAGAGAGGCCGCGATAGCGAGAGGCCCGCGCACCGCGATGAAGAGTGGCCCCCGCTTGCCGCAACTAGAGAAAGCCCTCGCACAGAACCGAAGACCCAACACAGCCAAAAATAAATAAATAAATAATAAATAAATTTAAAAAATGTGAAATTCTTAAAAAAAAAAAAATTAAAAAAAAAAACAAAAAAAAAAAACAAAAAAAACTGGAAATAAGCCCAACTTTTATCACCAATGGAACAGATAAACCAATTGTAGTGTATTCATAAAATAGAATACTCTTTAGGAATAAAGGAAATAAACTATTGATAGATTCAACAACATGAATGAATCTCATAGATGTTAGGTGGAGCGAGAAAAAGAGACACAAAAGAGTACATAGTGTATGATTCTACTCATATAAAGTTCAAGAAAAGGCAAAATTAATCTTTACTAATAGAAATCAAAATAGTAGTTGCCTATGGGGTTAGGGATTAGTTGGAAGGGGGAACGAGGGAACTTTCTGGATTGATGGAAATGTTCTGTTGCCTTGAATGAGGTGTTGTTTACATGTGTATAGATTTGTCAAAACTCACTGAATTGTAACCTTAATATCTGGGCCTTTCACTGTATGTAAATTGTTCCTCAAAATAATTCATTGATATAAAATAGATAACCAACAAGGACCTGCTGTATAGCACAGGGAACTATACTCAATATTTTGTAATGACCTATAAGGGAAAAGAATCTGAAAAAGAATATAGATAGATAGATAGATATAACTGAATCACTGTGCTGTACACCTGAAACTAATACAGCATTGTACATCAACTATACTTCAATTAGAAAAATATATCTAAACAATTATATATATATATATAAAATATATATAATAAAAATGTATAAATAATTATATATATAAAATATATAATATATATAAATATAATAAATAAATAAATAAATATATAATAAATAATGTAAATAATTGGCCTCAACCTCCTATAATTTACAAAAATAAATTCTACATGGGTTACATATCTAAACCTAAGAGGTAAAACAATACAGCTTTTAAAAGAAAGCATAAGGGAGAACTCCTATTCATCAAAAGACACCATTAAGAAGATGAGAAGGCAAGCCACAGATGGGGATAGATTCTTATGCAGAATATGCAAAAAAAAATTTCCTTCTAGTCAATAAGAAAAAGTCAGAGAAACCAACAGAAAAACCAGCAAACTCTTTCACACCGTTGGAGGGAGCACAGATCGGTGTAACCACTCTGGAAAACAGGTTGGCAGAATCCTCCAGAGCTGAACATCTGCACACCCTCTGCCTCCTAGGTCTGTATCCACCAGAAACGCATGCATGTGTTCACCCAAAGACACGGATAAGGGCTTTCACAGAGACACTGCTTATACCAGCCAAAACCGGAAAGCAACCCAGATGCACATTGACGATAGAATGGCTGTGTAAACGGTGGTCCATGCACAGAAGGTCATCCCACACAGCGAGGAGAATAAATGACCCACAACCACATGCAACAGCATGCGTGGGTCTCACAAACATTACACCGAACGAAAAAAGAAGCCAACCACCAAGGAGGCAAAAATAATCTACGGGGTTTGAGGTTAGGCTAGCGAGCGCCATTTGAGGGAGGGTGGTGCCTGGATGGGCTCATGAGAGGACTCTTGGGGGCCTGGGATGTGCTCTTTCTTGATCTGGCTGCTGGGTACACAGACGAGTGCACCTTACAGAAACTTACTGAGCTGGACACGTATGATTTGAGTGTTCTTCTCTGTGTATATTACACATATTTTAAAAGATTTACTTTTTAAAGTAAAGTAATTCATGATTGTATTAGTTTTCCATTGCTGCTCTAACTACCACAAACTTAGTGGCTTAAAAGATACAGATTTATTCTTACAGTTCTGGAGACCAGAAGTTCCAAATCAGTGTCACTGGGCTGGAGGCAAGGTGTGCCCCTTCTGGAGGCTCCAGGGGAGATTCTGTTCCATAGCCCTTTCCAGGTTCTAGAGGTGCCTGCATTCCTTGGCTTGTGGCCTCGCCTCGCCCCAAGCTCTGCTTCTGTTGTCACCTTGCCTTCTCTGATTCTGATCGTCCTGTTCCCTCTTATGAGGACCCTTGTGATCACATTGGGCCCCACTGACAATCCAGGATAGCCTCTCCTTTTCAAGATCCTTATTAACTTCATCATATCTGCAAAGTCCATTCTGCCACGTGAATCCAGGGATTAGGACGTGGGCATCTTTATTCTGTCTGCCACAGCGAGCATCAGAACACAGGTGGAAAACAGAGAGAAGTAGGGAAAAAAGTCCATACTCTCACCTTCTAAACCCAGTCACTCCTTAACAGTTTGGTGCATTTCCACTTAGTCTTTAAAAGCATCGTTATAGCCATACTTCATATAAAATGCGAGCATTCTGCTTTTGTTCACTGAACATTACCTCGCCAACATTTCCATGCTAATATGTATTCTTCAAAATGTCATTTTAAATGGCTGTGTAATATTCTATCGTGTGGATGTAGTAGGGTTAACTTAACCGTTCCCGTTTAGTTGGGTACCCTGGTAATTTCATTTAAAAAAAAAACCATTATAAATAACATCATGATGAACCTCTTTGTAGATGAGTCTCTGTTTGACTTGCAGGTGGATTCCCAGGCTGTAAAAGCGTGAACATTTTTTCCTGCACTGACATCTACTGCCAAATTGCTTTCCAAAAGGGTGGTGGCAATTTACATTCTGACGCCGTGTATGGGCATGAATGTCTGTTTCGCTGTACTCTCACCAGCATTCAGCAGAACCTTAAAACATTTGTTGCTCATCTGAAGGCCAAAAAAGAATCACTACCTTGTTTTAATGCTATGCCCTTGGGTTTTATCAAAAGGAACGAAACAAAACAGTTAATATGAAAAATCACTTTGGCTTTTGCTGCAAAGTTTTGTTAATCACCTAGTAATTCAACTCCTAGGGACGTATATATTAAAGAAATAATCAGAGACGTAGACAAAAACATTCACGCAAAGATGTGTATCATTGCATCCTTTGTAAAAGCCAAATTCAAAAACGTAAATGTTAAAAATTAATAGAGGATATGTGATCCTGGGAATGTCGCTGTACCTGTATCCTGTTGTTTTCGTTTTGAATCACTCTTGCCCTATCTATTTATTAATCATTCATTCATTCATCTCTTATACGGACTAAGCTCTCTGCTGCCAGCTGGGAATATAGTGATGAACGAAACAGTGGGGAACTAAAAAACTGCCTTCGTGAAGCTTACATTGTTGTCTAGTAGATGGACCTACTTCACTGAAGGATCCCTTCACCTCAGTTTTCCTGTCTTTCTTTCTTTCTTTTATTGGCCGCACCATGAGGCTTGTGGGATCTTAGTTCCCCAACCAGGGATTGAACCTGTGCCCTTAGCGGTGAGAGCATGGAGTCCTAACCACTGGGCCGCCAGGGAAGTCCTGTATCTTTCAAATAGAGGAGTCGGAATAGATACCATCTGTGCTCTTACAAATCCAACTTCCAAGTCTCTAGTTAATCTACTTGTTTATTATTCCCCTGGCTAGACTGCAATCTCCTTGAGGGAGTGTCGTGGGTCTCTGCTGTCTTATCAGCATGGCAGGTAGTTCCTCCTCTTTCCGGTAATAGCACCATAATTTCCACTGGGAACTCTCCCTGTCCTACGTTCATTCTATGGGATTTCAGTGGCGCTAACCCACCCTAGTTATTAGGAGAAGGTACACGACCTAGGCCTGGTGTCTCCCAACCTCAGGACCTTTTCTGGGGTTAGCTGCCTTGATCCTGGGGTTGGTTAGCTGTAGAAATGAAACCTGGAACTGCCAGTGACCATCCTGCTACCCTCAGGGCCGCTGCACACGCTCCGGCAATCTGTGCTCTGCACACATTCAGCCTGTGCTCCTCTTGCCAAACCTATGTCCTGGATGCAGGACTGTGCCAGCGGATGGAAGGGATGACTTTTTTGAAATGCATCTACCCAGAGTTGGTGGCTTTTTGTCATTTGTCCATCCCAGGGGCCTCTTTTTGTTGTTGTTGCTTTGTAATTTTTCCATACGACACCTGGTGACCCTGCCCTAGTGGAAAAGAAGCTGCGTGACCATGAAGGCAACACAGAGGAAAGCAGATGGGAGAGATGGGGAGACATGCTCCTGGCAGTGATGTCTGAGTGCCTGATCCAGCCATTCCTGATGCTGGCCCTAGCCCTGAACTTTTTAGTTACATGAACTAAGAAGTATGCACGCTCTCCCCGCCGGCCCCAGGTTTTTGTGTTTTTTTGTTTTTTTTTTTGTTTTTTGCTTAAACTGGTTTTCACTGGGGTTCTGTTACTTGCAAGTGTGACAGAACTGACCGATATTGGGAGGGACTGCCTGCTATCTCTTCTCATACAGCTCAGCACACTCTCATGTCCCCTCTATGGGTTGTCAGTTTATCTAACTCTAAAATGAAAGGGTTGGGACTTCCCTGGCCATCCAGTGCTTAAGACTCCGCGCTTCCACTGCAGGGGGCACGGGTTTGATCCCTGGTGGGGGTAACTAGGATTCCTGCATGCCGCATGACGCGGCCAAAAAATACATAAATAAAATGAAAGAGTTGAATCAGCGGCCCTTCATATTTCGATGCCGATTGTATATACTTGATTTTAGAGGAATCTTGTTACAGGAAGTAGAGAAGGCAGAGTTTATCGACCCCATTCTACAGTTGAGCTAATGGCAGCTGGGGGCGATTAAGTGATTTGTTCAAAGTCACATAAAACAAGCACACAGAGCTACTGGGATTCAGACCTTGGGCTATATGGCTCCAAGTCCTGTGTTCCATTGACAGGTGGGGAAGCTGAGATCTGTACAAAGGAAGCAACTTTAAAATCACAGGGAATGACAAGAGGGCTAATTCGTGGCAGGCTCTTCTAATTTCCACCTGGTGCTCTTTCCTCTGCTCTGTGCTGCCTCTTGCCTGGTAGTGGCCATAAAGCCATTTTGGGGAAAAAAAAAAAAAAAATCAACATACATTTCTCCCACAGGACTGGCAGAAACTAAGTTGACTGGTGTATACGTGTTGATGAGGATGTGGGAAAGCCCTCTGTCCCATGGCTTGCAGAAGTGAAAACTGGTGTGCCCACACTACTGCCACACCCTTGCCGTGGCCTCACCCTTGCCCTTTAAGGCTGTGTGTGGTCACGTGATTGCTTTGGCCAATGGCATGTGGGTGGAAACAGTGGTGTGTCAGTTCTGAGTCTAGGACTTAACTGGCCTAGCGTGTTGCCGTTTAGTCCTCTGTGTCTCTGCTCTGGCCACGAGACACTTGCTGTCGTAGCTGACCCTCCTTTGCCTGGACCCCAGAATGAGACACCCAGAGCAGACCTGAGCCTGCTGGACCCTCAATCCACTGCAGAGCAGCCCTAGATAAGCCAGGCTAGATCGTCCGACATAGGATTACTGTTATTTTTTTTTTTAATATTTATTTATTTATTTTGGCTCTGCCGGGTCTTAGTTGTGGGATCTTTTAGTTGAGGCATGTGGGCTTCTAAGTTGCGGCATGCACGTGGGATCTAGTTCCCTGACCAGGGATCAAACCCGGGCCCCTTGCATTGGGAGCGTGGAGACTTACCCACTGGACCACCAGGGAAGTCCCCCAGCACAGGATTATTATTTGGAGTTGTTGAGTTTTGGTACTCATTATATAGCAATAGTTGAAAGTTACAGGAAGTGTTGATTAAAATGAAAATGAATATACCCATGTGACCTGATGATTCTGCCTCTTCGTACTGACCCTAAGGCAACATACATGTACCTGAGGAAACCTATATAAAGATGTTCACAGCAACATTGTAAGATCAAAGAAACCAAAAATAACCCAAATGTCCAGCAACAGGAGAACGGATAAAGAAACACGAGTTTTTTTGGAACACCACTGCAGCTCTTAAAAGAAATGGTACAGAGCTATTTAAATAAATCTGGATAGATTTCCAAGACATATTGTTGCATTAAAAAAGCAAGTTGCAGAACAATATGTACAGCATGATCCCATTTATGTTAAAATACACTCACATGCTTGCTAAAAACAATACTACTCATTTACTATACAATACTATGCATACACTATATTACTAGATATATGCACCCACGTATAGACAAAGATCTAGAAGGACCCACTATAAACGGATAACAAGGATTACTTCCAGGAAAGAAACCGAGATTGCAGAGAGGCGATCAAAGGAGACTTTAGCTTGATCTGTTATACTGTTTTTAAAAAGCAAGGACACCCTATCCATACATTACTCGTACATTTGAAAAATAATTTTCTAAAAGGGAAGAAATATATATGAACATATATACATGCACACTATGAATACAAACCTAAGGTTCTATTTTAAATGTCTTTTAGAGGCAGACAGGCCTGACTTCTAATCCCACTTCTGCCACCAGCAGCTAACTGTGTGACACAAGTCACCCAATCACTCTGAACTTCTGTTTTCTCATTTGTAAAATGAGGATATTCGTTTCTTAATAGGGTTAAGAACTTAATAGGGTTGTCATAAGAAGTAAATAATAATGTATATAAAGTTCCAAGAAGAGCATCTGACAGGTAGTGTGTGTTCAGTTAAATGTTAACTCCCTTTCCTTCCATTTCCCAGCCCCTCCTTACCCTAACCTTGCTTCTAACCCAGCAGTCAGACAGTAGTGACTGCTTTGTGGTCCCTCCTCAGCATTTATCCCTCCTGCAGTAGGTAGAATGATGGCTCCCCAAAGATGCCCTAATCCCCAGAAACTGTCAGTACGTCAGGTTAGATGGTAAAGGGGGATGAAGGCAGCTGAAGGAATTAAGTTTGCTAATCTGCTGACTTTAAGATAGGGAGAGTAGCCCGGATTATCCAGGTGGTCTAATATAATCAAAAGGTCATTTCCATGAGGAAGGGAGAGCCCGTGTGAAGATGAGGCCAATCAGAGGAAATCAGGGCTTATCAGAGGCATCCAGATGACATCATGCGAGTGTCTGGATCTGTGCTTGAAGTTTTGGGGTTGCCACGACTTTTCATTTATATGCGGCAATAACAATTCCTCTTCCTTTTTTTTTTTTTTTTTTTTTTTTCAGCCAGTCTGAATTGGAGTTTTGTTCTTTGCAAGCGAAATAGTCTTTTGAGAATCTGATGAGCTAAAAACACTTTGCCTGGAGACAAACACTCGCAGACAAACCTTCATATACAATTTCAGGGAAACTTGTGACCCCCTGAAGTCTGGCCCCAGGTTATGATGTCCTGCTCAGTTCCAAACAGATCATCAGGGAGGCACCAAAGGGAAGGAGAGAAGAGAGAATGTCTTCAGGGGGTCTTGGATCCCTCCCTCCATTCCTGTAGAGGAGCTTTGGGTCACAGACAAATGACTGGTTCAAGGAATTAAAGGTGGGAGCTCTCTGTAGAAGGTACAAAAAGCTCTTTGGGATAACTTCACTCTTCTTTGAAGGAAATCTCTCAGCCCCTCTTTTGAGATCCACCAGAGGGAGGGTGGGAGAAAATGCAACGTCTCTTGAATCTCCTTCCTGGATTATTTCTCTCTTTCTTCTCTCTTCCCACTCTTGGGACAACTAAAGAATCAGAGAGGTACAGTGAATTGCCCAAGATACACAACAAATGTATATAGAAGGTTTTGAATTCTGGCCTAGTCAGCTCATGGCTTTCCTTTCCTCTTAGAATAAAAAGGAAACATCTCACTATGGCCACCAGGCCCTATATGATTTGGCCCCTGCCTCTCTGCCTCTATTTTGAGCCCCCCTCCCTCTCATTCACTATGCTCCCTCTGGCTATTCTGACTTTCTTTCTGTCCCTCAAACATGTCAAACATGCTCCTTTTCCCAGCTCTCCCTTCTGCCTGGAACCAATACTGGATAACTCAAGAGGCAGACCAAGTCCATGTTCAAGGGCCAGCAAAGTATGGGCTCTCCAAAATTATTTTGGCAAATATTTAATGCTGCAAAGGAGCCATTATGGGAAAATCCAGAACATGGATTCCCATACATTCATTCTATTATTTAGCATTTTAAAACTGAATATTGGCCTATAATTTTCTTTTCTCATACTCTCCCTGTTAGGTTTTGGTATCAAAGTTAGGCTTGCCTCATAAGATGATCTGGAGAACGATTACTCTCCTAGTCTCTGGAAGAGTTTGCATGATACTGGGATCATTTCTTCCTTAAATGTTGAGCAGAACTTGCCAGTGACAATGTCTGGACTCAGAATTTTCTTTGTGGTTTATCTTTTAAAAATTACTGTTTTGATTTGTTTAAATGGTATTAAGATTAATCAAATTCTATATTTCTTCTCATGTCACTTTTGGCAGGTTATAGTTTTCTAGGGATGTGTCCATTTCATCTATATTTTCAAATGTATTAGTATAAAGTTGTTTTAATATACGATTTTTTTTTTTTTTGGCCTAGCGGCCCACCTTACAGGATCTTAGTTCCCTGACCAGGGATTGAACCTGGGCCCCCTGCAGGAGAAGCGTGGAGTCCTAACCACTGGACCACCAGGGAATTCCCTGATCTCATTCTTGAGATTTATTTTTCACTGGGTATAAAATTGGCGGTTATTTTCTACCAGCACATTGATCTTATTCTGGCTTCCATTGTTATTGTTATGAAGTCAGTTGTTATCTAACTATTGATCTTTTGAAGGACTGTCTGTTTTCTCTAGCTGCTACTGAGATCTCTTTGCCTTTTGGTATTCTTCAAATATACAATAATGTTTCTAGGTGTGGATTTCTTTATTTTTATTTTGCTTGTGATTTATTGGGCTTCTTGAATCTTTGGGTTACAGTTTCTCATTTTTAATTTTGGAAAACTTGAAAAATCCACCATTATTTCCCTAAATATTCCTTTTGCCACATTCTCATTCTCCTCTCTTTTGGGGACTCAGAATAAATATAGATAAGACCCTCTCACTCTATTCCCCATGTCTCTTGACTTCTTTTGTATGTTTTCTACCCTGTCTCTTCAAGGTTCATTGTGAATGATTTCTTTGACCTATGTTCCAATTCACTATTTCTCTATTCAACTGTTGATTTTAACTTTAAATCTATTCCCTTAGTTTGAAGTTTCTACTAGTTTTGTTATTTTTAAAACATCTAGATAAAGTTTCTGGTTTCTTGGTTTATGAAAAAAATGGCAATCTTTTATTTTATCTAAACAAAGCATATTGTTTTTATGTTTGTCTGATAATTCCAATAACACAAGTATTTTGATGGGTTTATTTCTAGTGTCTCTTATTTCTGCTGGTTCTTTCTCCTGGCACTTTGTCCACCTGGTTATATCTGACTGTGTGCTACTCCCTTTCCTTGAAAATATGTTTACAGGAATGATTTGGGCCTTTAATGAAGGTTCTTTTCACCGGAGAAAACTTTTTGTGTGTGCTATTGTCAAGAGCCTAGAAACACTCCCAGTCTGAAACCAAACTAAATTCACAGCCTGAGATCTTTTGAACCATCCAGGTAATGGACTGCAAATTCACAACTGAGGGTCCATGTACTTCCCGCTTCCTTTACCCTGAAGGTGTAGCCATTGCTTTCCCAGTTTAATGTGGATTCCTACCTTGGGTGGGACCTGAGCTGTTTTTATTCCCTTCATCTAAGTAAAAGTTCAAATTCCCTCAGGGCAGAAGTACTCTGATTATTTCTCTGGGTTCTTGATTTCTCTTCAGTTATGGCCTGATGAATCTTGTGAGACCTACAATGCTTTTAAGACTTAAAAAAATTTTTTTCCATCCAGCAATTTTAATGTTCCAGTGGGAGGATTGATCTGAATAACCTAGCCTGCTATTATTAACAACTTCAATTACGCTGTCCTCTTAGCTTTGCTTAATTTTTCTTCTTAGCACTTAACACTACTTGACGTTATGTATTTATTTGCCCACCGACTGCGTTGAAATCTCTATGGGTGCATGTACTTCGTTTTGTCCACTGCTGTTTCCTCAGCACCCAGAATAGTGTCTGGCACATAGTGAGTACTCAATATTTGTTGAATGAATGAATGAATGAAAAAAAGCGATTTTACAACCTCTTTTGTGCTGTGGCTAAAGTGGGCCAAAGCGAGATGACTGGGGGATTTAGAAACACGGACACAAATCTAGAATCTGTGTGGAGACCTTTCAAAACACAATCCCAAATCAAGGTCACAACTTACCAAAGTGGCATAAGGAAGAAAGCTTGAGCTTCCCTGGTTTGCAGGACTTCCCAGGATCAGGTATTAGCCTGGGTAGTGGGTCTCAGTTGGTATCCATGGGTGGGTCTGTCCCTTTTACTCTCTCGAGAACTTTGTTCACTTCCCCACCCATCTTTGTTTCATCTGTCGACCTTACATTTCACTGAGCCTCAGGTGACTCTGACCCTCTCATTTCTTTTCTTTGCTCATCTCGCTGTTCATCTCTATGACTTGGTCTCTGTCTTTGCGTCCCTATCTTTTTTTGTTGTGCCTTGGCCGTGTTCTCCTTCTGTCTCTATCCTCCTCTGTAAGATACAATTCCAACATTTCTGACTGCCCACAACCCTGCTCCCTGGCTTTATCTCCAGGACGTCTGCCAAGCCAACCTCTATGTTGGTCATCAATCCCTCTATCTCTGCCCCACTCCCCTTTCTGGTCTCTATGCCTGTTATGTTTCTGCAATCTGTCTTCATCATCTTCATCACTCCCTTCTGTCACCATCCTCTCTGTCTCGATTTCTTCACTTGTCACTGTGTCACTGAATGTGCTCTGTTACCCCACTCCGGTGCTGTCACCACTTTGCTCTCTACTCGGAGTCTGTGCATTCTGTTTCCGTTCGCTCTCAATCTGTCTGTGTCTGGGTCTCCTCCCACTCTGAATCCTCCATCTCGGTCCCCCACTCTGCTTCTGTGTTCTCTGGTCCTCTATTTCTGTCATGGTCCCCTCTCTGCCTTTGACCCTCCTACAGCTCTGTCTCTGCACCCTCTACTTCTGTTCATCTCTCTCTCTGCCACTTTCCATTCTCTCTGACCCCTCTGTAGATTGGTCCACTCCTTATCTAATATATATTGTTTTCTCTAACATCGTTACCTTCCTTTATCTCCGCCGCCTCTGCCTGAAGTTGTTCTCTTTGCCGCTGTCCTTCTTGCCTTCAACTCTCACACCTTTCCCTCTATTTTTGTCACTTTCCCACACATTATTTCCATCTCTTATCTCTGTCTTCTCTTTCTCTGTCACTATCCTCTATATCTTGATCACCTCTGAGTCTGTCTTCTCTCTCTTTGTGATCATCACCTTCTCTATATCTGCCACTGTCCCTTTGGTCTTTGTCCCTTCTGTCACCGTCCTCTTCCTCCCCATGACACTGTTCTCTCTTTTTGTATTATGGTCCCCTTGGTCTCTCTCCCTTCTTTCTTAGACCCCTTGCTTTCTGTCCAGGACTCTTGGGGTCTTAGTGTCTCAGTCCCCTCAGTCTCTGTTGACCTCTTCTCCGTGTCCATCACTTCTGCAACTTCTACCTCACCCTGACTCACTCTCTTCTCTCTCTGCTACTCTTCCTTTGCCTCCGATGATCTTCTTCATCATGGCCGATCCCACTTCTCTCTCTCTCTGCCGCTGTCCTCACTCCTCTCGCCTCGGTCCCCCATGCCTTCAGGCCCTCTGTGACCATGGACTTACTTCTGTCCCCTCCATCTCTATAACAACCGCCCGTTATCGTTCCCAATCACCGTCACTCTCTCTCTCGCCTCTGGGCCCTTCCCCTGGTCGCGTCATTTATGTTCCTCTGTCGCTTCCCCGCTTCTCCATCACTGCGATTTTCTATCGTGTCTGAATCGTGTTCTGTTCCTGTAGGTGTGCATATGGGGGGAGGTCTCTGTCCCTTTGGAGTTCTTTCTTCTAGTCAGTCTCTGGCATCTCTGGGGCTCTGTCCCTCAGAAAGATTTTATGGGGCCACACCGTCTCTCAGGCCTTTTCTGGGACCAAGGGGGGCCCCCCCTCGGTCCATCTGTCAGTCAATCAGCCTAGCCGTCCGCCTTGTGCCTCTCGCCTCACGCCTCGCCTCATGCCCTTTCCCGCCTTTTATTGCTTCCTTACGCTTAAAAAAAAAAAAAAGGAAAAAGGAAAAAGAAACACGAGCGCATGCGCACCAACCGCTGTACTGGAGAAAGTGTGCGCGACCCGCCAGCGGGCTCGCAGGAGCTCACACGAACTCGCCTTCGAGCTCACGCTCTCCAGGCACCGACTCCGCAACTAGTGACGTCACAGAGGCTTTGCCCCGCCTTATTGGCTGCCTTCAACTAGCGTGCGCTTGCTGGAGTAAGTGGCCAAGAGTTGCCGAGCGCCAGATGGCGCTCAAACGTTTGAGCTTAGGGACTCTGCAAACTCTATAGAGACTCGTGTTGTCATGGCAACTCTCCTCTGTCTAAAGGGATACCTGCGCTATTTGGTTGGATCGCTAATCTGATTGGATGTCTGTTGAGTTAATTCCTGTATCTGATTGGATGCCAGGGACTCTTGATCTTTCCTTCCTCTCAGCATTTCTCTCTCCTGGTAGGGTTTCTGGAGATGGTAAGTGACTTGAGTTGCCAGGGGGCGTGAGGGGTATTGCACCGGGCGCTGGAACTCGGCCAAAGTCAGCTGACCAGATTGGTTCTCTCTCAGATACAGCCTCCCTTTTCCCCGCCAGAGGGCGCCACGGTGTGCTGAGCCCTTGGAGGCCTTGGTGACTGGTGACGTCACTGGCGAGCCACTCTTGATTGGCTACATCTTTTCTGCCCTAGCCGTCCTAAGAGAGGTCTAGAGGACGCAGGAAGAAAGAAACTGTGTGCCCAGGAATAAGGAATGACCTTGGTCTCAAATACTTCCATACGCAAAGGGCATTCGCCTTTATTATCCTTTCCAATCTCCATAATCATCCCCAGATGTGCATACTATCGTTAGAGTGGACACCTACTGCAACTATGGACCCCTATAACGGACACCTGTGGTTTTTGCCTGATTGGCATCTGTTATCGTTTAAAAAGAAATTAATAGGCTTTTTAAAAAAGCAGTTTTAGGTTTACAGAAAATGAGCGAAAAGTACAGAAAGTTCCCGTATACCCTAAGGGGAACTCTGTACCCTAATTCTCTGCACCCTAACATGCCCTCTCCTAATTCCCTTTATTATTAACATCCTGCATTAGTGTGGTACATTTGTTACAATTGTAGGAAAACACTGTATGATTCCACTTACGTGCGGTTGCTAGAATGGCGGTTGCCAGGGGCTGAGGTGGGTGGGGGTTGAGGAGTTGTTTACTGAGTGATCAGTAAAAGTAAAACTTTTACTGAAAGTTTCCGTTTCTGCAAGATGAAAAGAGTTCTGGAGATTGGTTGCACAACAATGTGAATGTACTTAACACTACTGCACTGAACCTTCAAAAGGGTTAAGATAGTAAATTTTATGTTATGTGTATTTTTTTTTTATTTTTTATTTTTTTTTGGCTGTGTTGGGTCTTCTTTGCTGCACACAGGCTTTCTCTAGTTCCTTCGAGCGGGAGCTGCCCTTTGCTCCGGGGTGTGGGCTTCTCACTGCGGTGGCTTCTCTTGTTGTGGAGCACGGGCTCTAGGCATGCAGGCTTCAGTAGTTGTGGCTCGGGGGCTCAGCAGTTGTGGCTCACGGGCTCTAGAGCGCAGGCTCAGTAGTTGTGGCGCACGGGCTTAGTTGCTCCGCGGCATGTGGGATCTTCCCGGACCAGGGCTCGAACCCGTGTTCCCTGTGTTGGCAGGCGGATTCTTAACCACTGTGCCACCAGGGAAGCCCCTGTTATGTGTATTTTGCCATAATTTAAAAGAATGCACCAATTTTAAGTGTACTCTTCTATGAGTTTTGACAAGTATATACAGTGTACGGCCACCTCCACAATCAAGATATAGAACGGTTCCATCATCCCAAAAGGTTCCTCCTTACCTGTGTATAATCAATCCCCCATCCCCACTCCTTGGCTCCAGGCAACCCTAATCTGACTTCTGTCCTTAGAGATTAGTCTTCCCTTCTTACAATTTCATAGAAATGGAATCATACAGTTTGTATTCTTTTCTATCTGGCTTCTTTCACAAGACACACTGTTTCTGAGATTTATCTGTGATGTCACACATATCAGTCCGTAGTTCTTTTGATTGCTGAGTAGTAGTCCATCCTATGGACATACAATTTGTTTACCCATTCCTGTTGATGAACATTTCCATTGTTCTCAGTTTTCCAGATTGGGGTTATTGTGAATAAGGTTGCTGTGACTATTTGTGTGGACATATGCTTTTACTTCTCATGGGTAAACATTACTTCGGAGTGGGATTGCTGAGTCACATGGTAAGTTTATGTTTAACTTTATGAAAAACTGATAAACTGTTTTTCGAGCTGATTGCAAGAGGTTTAATGGTGACTCTCAAAAGATATGTCATTGTCGTAACTCCCCAGAACCTGCAAATGGGATCTTATTTGGAAAAGGGGTCTTTGCAGATGTAATTGAGTTAAGGATTTCCAGATGAGATCATCCTGGATTTAGAGCGGTCCCTAAATCCAATGACAGGTATCTTTATAAGAGAAAGGCAGAAAAACAACAACAACAAAAACCCCCCACAAACCCCATGTAGGGTTGATTGTAACCAACTTATGCCTATTCAAAGCAAATTAGTGATTTAAAAAATTGTCCTGCTTACATTTCCTTACCCTGAAACATCTTTCTCTCTTCTGGAACAGCTGATACTTATATTTTAGGTCAGTCAATATTAAAGTGATTATGAAGATTCCTAATGCATAAATGTATTCTAATAATATATAATCATTATTAGTATAGTCACCATTATTATCCATATTATTAGCTAACATTTGAGTCAGTTACTATATACGAAATACCACGCTAAGTGTCTCACGTGTATTATTTCATTTAATCTGCGTAACATTCTTGTGAAGTAGGCATTATCATTTCTCTACCCTACAGTTAAAGAAATTGAGGCATAGAGAGGTTATATACTTTGCCCAAAGTCACAGAGCTAATACATGGGGAGGAGAATTTGCGTCTAGGCTCAAATTCAAAGCTCACTTGTAGGGACTTCCCTGGCGGTCCAGTGGTTAGGACTCCGCGTTTCCACTGCAGGGGGCACAGGTTCGATCCCTGGTGGGAGAACTAAGATCTTGCAAGCCGCGTGGTGTGGCCAGAAAAAACAAAAAACAAAAACGACAACAAAAAACAAAGCTCACTTGTGTACCAGATAAACTTGCTGAACGTAGTGGCATCATCAAAGTTGGCAAAAAGAATAAACGAGCACCATGCCCAGCAGAGTATGACATTAATTTAAAGGATAAGTTTGGCATGATAGACTGTCTCCCTAAGGGTATTTTCAAGATATTTATTAGGTTAAAATCAACTTGCAATCCTTGTGGATGCTAATAGGCTGCCTTGTTTGCCTTTAAGCTGAACTTTACAAATAGTATTGTACCTTTCTAACCTTGACATTTATTAGAGTTTTGAAAAGTGCTCATTCCTCAAGAAAAGAGAGTACATGTACTCCTATTAGAGTGCAAAAAAAAAAACCAAAAAACAAAAAAATCAGTGTTCTATGTGCTTTAAAATACAGGGAAAGGGAGAGGGAGATTTGAGATACAGAGACCCAGGGGACAAGGCGATATGAAGACAGAAGCAGAGATTGGAGTGACGCCAAGGATTTCAGGCAGCTACCAGGAGCTAGGTGAGAGGCATGGTACGAATTCTCTCCTAGAGCCTCAGCAGGAACCAACCCTGCTGACACCTTGACTTCAGACTTCTGGTCTCTAGAACTATTAGAAAATACATTTCTGTCGTTTTCAGCCAGCCACTTTGCGGTAATTTGTTATGGCAGCCCTAGCAAATGAATACAGTGGCTGTACTATTTTTTCATGGTAGAATTTTTTGAAATGGTGTGTATGGGCAAGTGGGTGTGAATTAATGTCAACTAGTCATGTAGTGGACATTCACTACTTTGAAGGACAGTCCCCTGACTACTGCCATGTGATTCTTTTTAAAAATTATTTATTTATTTGGCTGCGTTGGGTCTTAGTTGCGGCATGAGGGATCTTTCGCTGTGGTGCACAGGGTCTTCCTTGCGGCGCGCGGGCTTCTCTCTAGTTGTGGCGCGTGGGCTCCAGCGTGTGTGGGCTCAGTAGTTGCGGCACGCGCTGCCATGTGATTTTGTTGGGGCTGTCAATCAAGGGACCCCCCATGTTCTCTACTAACAAACCGTTATGACTTCAGGAGATGAATTCACAGCTAGGCAAGAAGGGATGAGTTCCTGAGGGGGTCTGAGCCAATCCAGGTGAGATGGGCAGCGGAGGAAGAATCAGCCATGGCAGGGGGAAGGCTCAAGAGCAAGCTTGCCAACTGGACACATGCTTAGCTTGAGGTGATGATCCAAGGCCAAGCAGGACCAATCAGAATCCTTTTCCTGAATGATATGGAAGCAGGGAGAGAGAAAGAGAGAAAGAGAGAGAGACTATCCTAATTTTGTTTCCAAGTTTTTTGCAACTGCAGCAGGTCCTGTTAATTTCCTACCCAACAATCATTCCCCTTTCTGGGCTTCCTTGCTGGCAAGGGCTACATCCCACGATATAGACTAGAAATGACAGATGCTCACTTTCCAGACTGCTTTGCAACCCAGGCTGGCCATAGAACCCACTCTGGCAAATGAGAAGGAGAACTCTTCTGGGGAGGAAAAAAAGCGAACACATAAGGGGAGGCCCCTGTCCACATTTTCTGCTTTAGATGTCACCGTCTGAGAACACAGCATGTGGTACCGTTGCAGACAGTTTGTACCCATGAGGGGAAAGCAAAACAATTCTCACAGACGCCAACGCATGCCTGACACTGAGCAGCTGAACTAACCCTGTGACTTTGTATCTTTAAAATGTTTGTTAGATGAGCAAAAGAAATCTCTACCATTTCAGCTCTTTCTGTTTTCTGCAGCTGAAGGCATGATGGCAGATGCAGCTTTATAAGCCTGCAGTTCCAAATGGCCATTTATTACCACCACAAAGACCTGCCTGAGAATGAAGTCAATAAAGGACAAAGCAGAATCACTCGAACACCTGGATCCAACCATGCCTGAAGTCCTTCTGTACGCTCAGACTTGCCTGGATGTCTTTCCATTCTGCTTGTGGCTTACAGTAGTTTGGGTTGCCTTTTTAAATATTAATTAATTAATTAATTAATTAATTTTTGGCTGCGTTGGGTCTTCGTTGCTGTGCGTGGGCTTTCTCTAGTTGCAGCAAGTGGGGGCTACTCTGTGTTGCGGTGCGCGGGCTTCTCATTGCAGTGGCTTCTCTTGTTGCAGAGTACAGGCTCTAGGCGCACGGGCTCAGTAGTTGTGGCGCACCGGCTTAGTTGCTCTGCAGCATGTGAGATCTTCCCGGATCAGGGCTCTAACCCGTGTCCCCTGCGTTGGCAGGCAGATTCTTAACCACTGCGCCACGAGGGAAGCCCCTGGGTTGCATTTTGTGTCCTATAATCACAGTGGTCCTGGCCAATGTGTAATTTAGAAAGGCTCAGATAAATCAATTAAGTTGCCAAAGGTCACCCAGGCAGTGAATGAAACATGTGTCTGAATGCAGAGCCAGGATGTTCCAACCCAGCTTCCCGGTCCCAGAAAGGACAGGAGCCCTAGATGCAGTGAGACCCACGGTATGTGTTTATTCTGGCATTGATAGCAGCAGCAGTGGGGGGATTGGCCAGACGGGGGATGTGGTGAACAGATAGGGTAGACACAGGTGTGCGTGTGTCTAGGGGAACACGGAGGATTGGTCTGTTGACATTCACGGTGAGAACAAGGGTTAGGACACCAAGTCTTGTACAAACAGCAAAGAGACACACAGACTGACAGAGGTTTGGGGAGGGGTCGGGGTCCCCCAGACATGCACGGCCCCTCGCCTGGATGGGGAGCCCCGGGGAAGGGAGGACAGACACAGTGGAGACTGAATGCCCCCCACCCTGAAACAGGGAGCTGGGCCCGCCTGCCTTCCATCCCCACGCCTCCAGGGGTAGAAGGATGGGCAGGCCCAGGGCTGCCCCGCACCACGTGGCTCGGACGTTATGGCTTCGAGGAGATGAATTCACAGTCCGGGCAGGAAGGGATGGGGTCCTGAGGGGGCCTGGTCCGATCCTGAGCTTAGGCCAGACCTGCAGGACCGGGCAGGGAGGAAACATCAGTGATGGCAGAGAGCTGGCCCATGACCTGCTGTAGTTCCATCACCACCCCAGGGACCCAGGAATCCCAGTCCCACATCTCTCCATCCTCAGACCCAGGAGTCCAGCCCCTCCCACCCCCGGTCTGGGTTCCTTACCCCTCACTCTGAGTTCTCTTTCTCTGACAATCCTTTGCTGCCTTTTGTGAAGCTGGTCAAAGTCTTTTCCTGAAAGGGGAAATCCAGAAGGCTCAGGAGTGGGGGACAGAGACAAAACAGTTGCTAATAATCAATCTAATAAGACATCAAACCTGTTTTCATCTTTTTTTTTTTTTGGTTGCGATGCGCAGCTTGTGGGATCTTACTTCCCCAACCATGGCTTGAAGCCTCGCCCTCGGTAGTGAAAGCGCAAGTCCTAACCACTGGACTGCCAGGGAATTCCCTGTTTTCATCACTTACAGTTCTCTTTTTTTTGGCCTGGCTCTGAAGTGATGGGACAAGCGGTACAACAGTCCCATTCTACAGATGCAGAAACTGAGACACAAGGAAGCAGTCAGGGGAAATGTGAGGAGAGGTGAGGATGCTGGGGTGATGGGGAAGACCCTGCCGGGCCTCGGAGGGGCTGAGACCTAGTCCTGGGGTTGCCGTGGAGCTATGGGAGGGCTGAGCAGAGAAGGGGCAGGGTCAGCTCTGGGAGTAGAAAGATGCTGTGGGGCCACGTAACACTACTGGCTGAAAGTCAAGGTCACGGCCAGACTCTGCCGGGGTTCAGCTCCTCTCTGCTGAGGAGCACGAGCAGGGCACACAGGAGCTTCCAGAGAAGTTTGTGAATAAATGAGTGAGTGAATTAGAAGAGTGGGTGACGGAAGGACGGAGAAGCTGCCATCTGTTTATCCACGTAGAATCACAGTCTTTTCAAAACTCACGTCTGAGTTCTGTGCTCAGCCCTTTAAATCCCCCCGCCCCCTCAACCCAGGAAAAAAGTCCAAAGCAGGGCCAGACTAGTCAATTCCAAGTGAGGAACTGACTCCTAGTGTAAAATTTAAGGTGCATCCAAACTCAGCAATCAAGATAAATGCTATTGTAATGCAATTTAAAAAAAAAAATCAAAATTAATGCAAAAAAAAAATCCATGATGAGCAAAATATAAATTTTAAATAAAAGCCAGTCCTGTGCCATTTAAAATAAATTTTAAATGAAACTTGTTTTATTTAAAATTTATTTTATTTATTTAAAATTAAAATTTATTTAAATTGGAAATAAGGGTCCGTTCCCGGGCTCAAGAACTGGAGACGAAAGGAGAAATATGCACCTGATTTTTCTGTATTTAAAAATTTTTTTTCCTGGCATATTAAAATAATTGAGAAAATGTTGAAAAAAAAAGAAGAGTAAGTGTATTGAAATTCACATTGTCTTAAGTTTAAATGTTTAATTTATACCCTACAAAGAATTTAGTATAATTTTACTTTCTTGGCTTTAGTGACAGCAAATTCATCAATAGTTTCAAAATCTACTTCTTTGCTTTTCTTGGTTTCAAATGAGAGAACCACGTTTGAAAATTTCTCTTGACCAAGTAATGATCTTAAGTGATCTTAAATTTTTAATTTAAAAATTGTCAGGCTGGTTCTTGCATGACCCACAAGGCCTCTTGGGATCTGCTCGCACCCCTTCTTCGTCTGCTCCAGGCTCACCGCTGACACCAGCCTCCTCGATGATTCCGAAGAACGGGCAGCCTTGCCCTCTCCCTACAATCTTCTTCACCTGAGCCCATTCCTTTTCAACCTCCAGGCCTCTGCTCAAATGTCACCTCCTCCAAGAAGCCCTCCATGACCCCCTAATCTAAAGGGCATCCTCCATCCCCCATCCAGATTCCCTCTACCTCCCAGATTCCAAAACGTTTGGAATCTGACAGAGAGAAAAATAAATTAATACTATGATCCTTGGTTTGCTGCCCTGTGAAAATGTCTGTTCTGTTCTATTTCAACTTCATTTTCTTATTCATTTCAAAAGAAAAATTGTTGATCCCTACCCAGTAAACCACAATCCACCAATTTTCACAGCCTGCTTTAAATAACAAATAAAGAAAACCCCCGCTCTATTTTATCACCTAGTGTTTTCCTTTCGTTTGGGACTTAGCACCATGGGTAATAATTATAACAGTAGCTATTTACTGAGCCCTTACTAAGAGGCAGACACTTAGTCCTGCATTAACTCACTGAATCTTCGCATCTGTCCTAACAATAGGTGCTATTAATGGTCCCATTTCCCAACAGAGGAAATTGAGGCACAGAGAGTTCAAGTAACTTGCTCTAAATCACACAGCTGGAGATGGTAGAGCGGGGATTGGAACCTAGGCTGACTCCGCAGCCCACAGAGGCGTGACGCGCTGCGTGAGTGAGGGGGCGACCGGCGGGGGGAGGGGCCTCGGGTGGCGCCCACGCACCTCCACCAGCTGGTGCCAGCGCTCCACGGGCTTGCGCGGGTTGGCCAGCATCTCGGCCCAGTGCTCGCGGCCATGGGGGTCGGCGGCGTCGGGACCCACGCGGCACACGCCGATCACCTCGTTGTGTCCGATGCTGGGGGTCAGGGGTGGGGGGTCGGTGAGCACCTGAGAGGGAGGGAGGCGGGCCCGGCCCCGCCCCCTGCTCTCGCCCCGCCCCTCACCCCCCCCCCCAGCCCTCACCAATCATAATCCACCACCGCGATGCTGAGCCCCACGTTCTCCACGCTCTCGGGGGCCACGTCGAACACCAGCGCCTCGTTGTACGTGGGGTTCAGCGTGTTCTTCTTGATCGAGGTTTTCCGCTTCTTCAGACGCCGCCCCTCGCTGATCAGAGAGGCCTTCACGTAGGGGTCTGGGGGCGGTTGTGGAGAGCACTGAACCTCGACTTCCTCAGACCCGACTGCGGACCCCAGACCCCTCTTCTCCCAGACCCAAGGGTCTGGATCTGCAGCCTTTTTCCCCCCAGCCCCTCCTCCCTCAGACCCAGGGGTCCAGGCCCCCGGCCCCTCCTCCCTCAGACCCAGGAGTCCAGGCCCCCGGCCCCTCCCCTCTCAGACCCAGGGGTCCAGGCCCCCAACCCCTCCTCCCTCAGACCCAGGGGTCCAGGCCCCCAACCCCTCCTCCCTCAGACCCAGGAGTTCCCGCCCCCAACCCCTCCTCCCTCAGACCCAGGAGTTCCCGCCCCCAACCCCTCCTCCCTCAGACCCAGGATCCAGACCCCCGGCCCCTCCTCCCTCAGACCCAGGATCCAGACCCCCAGCCCCTCCCCCCTCAGACCCAGGATCCAGACCCCCGGCCCCTCCTCCCTCAGACCCAGGATCCAGGCCCCCAGCCCCCTCCTCCCTCAGACCCAGGAGTCCCAGCCCCCCCCCCCTTCAGATGCCAGCGCCTTCCCGGAACCCACCTGAGAAGCCGGTGAGGTCCATTGCTTTGAGGTTAGAGGCTTTGATGATGGTCACGGTGAGGCGCCCGGCCGTGGGGAGGTAGCACAGTGAGAAGTTGAGCTCCCCAAGATCCGCCTTTTCCTGCAGTTGGGGAAAGAGGGTCAGCGATGCCCTGCCTCAGCCTCCCACTGTCTCTCCCTGACTTTCTCTCCCATCCCCAGACTCCAGCTCTCCTCCCACATCTCCAGGGCTCAGGTTTCCGATCTACTTAACGATCTGACTTCGGGCCAAACCTGGTAACTCCTCGGCCACAGCTGCCTGCCACCGTCAAATCCTATTTGTTCTGCAGGGAAGACTGGAAGAGGCATGGGTTGGGGGAGAGAGCAGGAGAGGGACAGAAAGAGGGAGAGAGAGAGAGAAGAACACGGTGAGAAATAGACTGAGACAGAGATGCAAACTCTGAGAGATATAGTCAGAAAGACAGACCCACAGAGTTCTAAAGTCAGAAAGACCCAGAGGAGAGAGGGGTGGTAGAGCCCCAGAGAGGGGAGCACAGAGGGGGTGGGTAGGAGGAAGAGGGGCATAGACTCAGAGGGAGCACCGAGGCCTGGGAGGGGACAGAGTCCCCAAGGGGCAGGACTAGAGATCCAGAGAGGGGGACAGAGACTTGGGGGGGGGTATGGAGACCCAGAGAGAGTGACAGAGACCCAGAATGAGAGGGGAGGGGAAAAGACCCAGAGAGAGAGAGAAACAGAGGCAGAGACCTACATCGAGAAAGGGACAGAGATCCAGAGAGAGTGGGGCAGAGAAAAGACACAGAGAGGTCAGTCTTAAGGCAGGAGACAGCTAAGAACCAGACAGAGGTTACAAGGAAGGCAGACCCTCCGCTGTGACACACACAGATGGACCTGGAACAGTGGCCAGAGCTAGGGGACCTATGACCCGCCTGCCCCATCCTTCAGCCTCATCTCGGCCCCTCGCCTCCCACCCACACTGATAGGAGCCCAGGTCCCTAGACTCCCCACTCAGTCCCCTGAGGCTTTGCCCAGGCTGTTCCCTTGGCTTAAAATACCCTTCCTCCCCATCTCCTCTCAGCCAACAAGCCTCAGCTTAGCTGTCAGCTCTTCCCACAAGCTCCCAGTTTCCCTGCAGCCCTGAGCAGATTCTCCCCCTGTGTGTCCCCATAGTGCTGACCCCTGACAGCAAACTGTGTGACAACCTAGACCCACAGTTCCCGAGGACTGTCTGGGGTCCCCGGGTCTTGATCCTGAAAAAAAACAGTTGTTGAAGGAATGCATGAATAAATGAAAGAATGAGCGATACCTGGAGCGATCAGGAGGGGGAGAGAAAACGAGAGGTGACCAAAGGAGACAAAGATGGATGCAGGAGGGTGCCTTCGGGTGGGGCTGCCTCGGGGAATGACAGGGAGCGGGGGTTGGTGGGACAGACGTGGGTCCGGGCGATCAGGACCCTACAACTAGGCACGTGGTTCTCAGAGGCTGGGCTTGAGGGACTGAGCAAGCAGGCTCTGGAGAGTCCAGTGAAGGGTACTTTAGGAAGAGCCATGGGCACCTGGTTCAACCGTGTCATTGTACATATGGGGAAACTGAGGCTCGGAGAAGGGAAGGACCTTGAGTAGGGCCATCAGGTGGGCAAAACCAGCCCTCTCGTGATATGAAGACAGGGCTCACCCACCCCTGACACACACAGCTACCCCAGATTGGCAGAGAGCTGGAATGTTGGGAAACCCACAGATTGGAACTGAGAGGGCTGAGGAGTTGGGAGGGTGTGAAGTTTGGGGCGTGGAAGGGGTCAGGACACCCAACGAAGACCTAGGAGCTGGGTTTGGGGAAGGATTGGATGTACAGGAGAATGAGGTTGTAAGAAATGAGGAAGGGGCCCATGGCGGGTGTTGGGGGAATTGGGGAGATGTCAGGATATTGGGGATCCCAGTATGTCCGAGGCTTAGGGCATCAGGCTATCAGGATTCTAGTGGAGACCATGAAGAGACAGAGGATTAGATTATATTAGAGAATCTGAAAGTCAGGGGTTTGAAACAAAATGTCCAGAGATCAGAGGGGTTGGGGGAGTTCAGGAAGTCTGGGAATTGGAAAATTGGGAGGTTGTGAGGGGAAGGAAGTTGGGAAAACAAAAGCCAAGAACTTTGGGCTTGGGAAGTTGTAGGGTCAGGAATCTAGGGCCAGAGGGCAGACGTCATGGGGTCATGGCATGGAAGTTTGATAAAGCTGGCCGGTGGGTACATGGGCGTCTATTATAATTTTCTCAATGGTCACCATCAGATGTCAACGGGGTGGGGGGGTGAGGTGGTGGTGTCAGAAGTTGGGAAATCTGGGGCCCAGTTATGATATTAATATTTGACAGAGTGCGGATGGGGAATTGGGGTCCATTATATCAGTCTCTATTCTTGCTTGTACGTTTGCAATATTTTACAACAAAATAAAGCTAAAAAGAAAACTCCAGGATCAAGGAGTTACGAGGTTATGAAGTGGAGGGCAAGGAGATGGCAAACTGAGGGGTCCCAGGTCCCCCGGGGTGGGGGATGCAGGAGCCACTGACCGAGCCACCCTCCACGATGTCCCTCCAGAGCGGGCGGTCGGGGGGCTGCTCAGCCAGCTCCAGGAGGTTGTCCAGAACCACCTGGCCGATGAGGTCGTGCCGGGAGAAGCGGTCAAAGTCATAGACGCTGAAGTGCAGTTTGCGCTGGGCCAGCTCAGCCAGGGGCACGGAGAACTGAAATGTCTCGTTGAACACGGGGTTCAGGGTCTTCCTGTGTACCTAGAGGGGGTGGGCGAGGAAGGGAGACAGACACCATGCCCACCAGCCCCTCCTGCCCGGGACCCAGAAGTCCGGACCCCTGCCCTCTCCTTCTTCAGACCCAGGAATCTGGACCACCAGCCCCTCCTCCCTCAGAATCAGGAGTCCCGGCCCCAACCCCTCCTCCCTCAGACCCAGGAGTCCCCGCCCCCAACCCCTCCTCCCTCAGACCCAGGAGTCCCCGCCCCCAACCCCTCCCCCCTCAGACCCAGGATCCAGGCCCCCCAACCCCTCCCCCCTCAGACCCAGGATACAGGCCCCCCGACCCCTCCCCCCTCAGACCCAGGAGTCCAGGCCCCCGGCCCCTCCTCCCTCAGACCTAGGAGTCCCCGCCCCCAACCCCTCCTCCCTCAGACCCAGGAGTCCCCGCCCCCAACCCCTCCTCCCTCAGACCCAGGAGTCCAGGCCCCCAGCCCCTCCTCCCTCAGACCCAGGAGTCCCCGCCCCCAACCCCTCCTCCCTCAGACCCAGGAGTCCCCGCCCCCAACCCCTCCTCCCTCAGACCCAGGAGTCCCCGCCCCCAACCCCTCCTCCCTCAGACCCAGGATCCAGGCCCCCCAACCCCTCCCCCCTCAGACCCAGGATCCAGGCCCCCCGGCCCCTCCCCCCTCAGACCCAGGAGTCCAGGTCCCCGGCCCCTCCTCCCTCAGACCTAGGAGTCCCCGCCCCCAACCCCTCCTCCCTCAGACCCAGGAGTCCCCGCCCCCGGCCCCTCCTCCCTCAGACAGGAGTCCAGGCCCCCAGCCCCTCCTCCCTCAGACCCAGGAGTCCCCGCCCCCAACCCCTCCTCCCTCAGACCCAGGAGTCCCCGCCCCCAACCCCTCCTCCCTCAGACCCAGGAGTCCAGGCCCCCAGTCCCTCCTCCCTCAGACCCAGGAGTCCCCGCCCCCAACCCCTCCTCCCTCAGACAGGAGTCCAGGCCCCCAGCCCCTCCTCCCTCAGACCCAGGAGTCCCCGCCCCCAACCCCTCCTCCCTCAGACCCAGGAGTCCCCGCCCCCAACCCCTCCTCCCTCAGACCCAGGAGTCCAGGCCCCCAGCCCCTCCTCCCTCAGACCCAGGAGTCCCCGCCCCCAACCCCTCCTCCCTCAGACCCAGGAGTCCCCGCCCCCAACCCCTCCTCCCTCAGACCCAGGAGTCCCTGCCCCCAACCCCTCCTCCCTCAGACCCAGGGGTCTAGGCCCCCGGCCCCTCCTCCCTGGGACCCGGATGTCCAGCCCACCGCTCCGGACCTTGGTCTGAAACTTTTTCTTGCGGTCAGGCAGCAGGTAGATCTTGACGTAGGGGTCTGAGAAGCCATTGGAGTCCTTGGCCGGGAGGTCCAAGGCCTGCAGGATCCGCACCACCAGCTGGTCGGAGCCGTAGAGGTACCTCAGGGCGAAGCTGATGCGGCCGCAGGGCGCCCCCGCGCCGGCCTCTCCGGAACCTGGGGCCCCGCCGCCCCGCCGGCCACCGGGTCCAGTCCCCTGGTACAACTCCGGCTTGATCTGTCCGATGAGCTTGGCTTTTTCCTCACCGCCTGGTAAGGGTAAGGGTAGGGCGGGCGGCCGCTCCTCACTGCCCGGATCAGGCTGGGGGCTCAGGGTCTGCTGGGTGAGGGGCCGGGGCAGGGCCGGGTACCTGCGGGGGTGGGGAAGACAAGGTGCAGTCAGTGGCTCCGATCTTTGCTGCATCTGAAGACCTGGGAGGCTGCTCCCTGCCTCCTCCCCAAACCCCATAGCCAGGTGTCCACAGATCCCCACCTGTGCCCACTGTGACCTTGAGCAAGGCACTTGAATTCTCTGAGCCACAGTTTCCCCATCTGTGTGAGGAGGGTGACCTATCCCCTTTTCTAAGCTAGCTGCACCGCAGACCTGGGCTTGCACCAGCCTCTAGAAGCCTCCTTCTGACCTCAAGGGGTGACCCAGAATAACTTCTCTATGGACCCCTGGGGCCTCACACAGCCCAGACCCCCTGGTCCTGCACCTGCCCTTCTCCAAATCTCCCTAACCCGTCCTAGTCCCAGCCTCATCCTCTCCCACCTGACCATCGCTCCCCCTGGGCTGTTCTTTCTCTCTCAACTTCTTTTTCTGGCTGTCTGTGTTGGTAGAACACTCTGGAAGCCCAAAGCTCCATCCTTAACTGTCTTTGCCATCTTCTCCCCTTCTCACTCACACGCTTTCCCTGGACAAACTCAGCTGTGCCCCAGGTTTCCTCGACCATCAGCAACCTGATGTCTGCTAAATCTGTCTTCTGAGCTCCAGCCTGGTTCAGCCCCCAGCCTCAGCTGCCCATCAAACACCACATACCCCTCGTGTTCCCTGCTGGGCTCAGTGCCTCCTCCCAAGCCCACTTCCTCTCCCAGTTCCCCAGAATCCACCTAGATTTGCAGGTCAGACACCTGGGGCCATCCTCATCTCCTCTCTCCCCTCCAATCCCTTCCCTGCCATCTCCTGAATTTCCCCATCCCTGTGGTCCCTGCTCATCCATCCTCTCCTGCATGGACCATCACACCCGGGCCCCTAGTGATGGGCAGTCATGACTGGACATGGCAGCCCCAGATGCGCTGAGAGGCAGGCATGAGGCTGGGGGAAGTGGGAGGGTACCAAGCCATGGAAAGGGATGCCGGGTGAGATGCCTTCAGCTACTGATCAGTGGGCCATTCCCTGCTCCCAGAGTGACTTTGAGGAGGTCATTAACACCCTCTGGGCCTCAGTTTCTTCATCTGTATAATGGGGGAAGGAGGAACTCAGACTGGTGTATCCATCAACCTCTGGAAGGCCTCCCCAGGGACCTCAAACTATATTTTCCATGGGCCCTTGGCCAGCCCCCTGGACAAGAATCACCTATGAACCTCTGGGGCCCAAGACAATCCTTCCGGGAGGCAGTTTTCCCTGGACGCTCCCCCAGGCCCCTCCCATTCAACAAGACCCAGATAAGCTCAGGGTCTCCCTCAAACCCGCTGCTCTTCCTAGATCCTCTGACGGCCCCACCATTCACCCAATCCATCACCAGGCCAGACCCCTGGGTGCTGTCCTTACCTCCTCCCACCCCCTTCTACCCACAGCTGTCAGCCCCCAGTTCCATCCCTGACTCTCGGCCCCCTGACTCTCTCTACCTCATCTCCTCCTCCACCATCCCCAGTTCAGCCTTGTTCTCTCCTGCCTGGACTCTTGGTATCCAATCTGTCTCTCCAGTCTGTCCCCTGTGTGGCCCCAGAGAGGTCTTTCTACACCCAGAGCTGACCTCCTCTGCTCACAGCCCTCTGTGGCTCCCCAGTGCCCTAGGACAAAGTGCCAACCCCTCAGTCCAGCATTCAAGACCCTGTGTGATCTGGTCCTGCCCACGTCCCCTAGGCTGCTTTACTGCAGCCCTGGCCTGGCTGGATAGGGACAGCTGATTTGGGGACCCACTTCCCCTGGATTGTGAGTGACATGAGGGCAGGGTCTGTCTGCCATGCTCACCTCTATTCTTTTCCAACACCCAGCTCAGCTCTAGCTCATATTAGGTGCTCAGTATACATGTACAGAATGATGAATAATGGATGGATGAACTGCAGGTCCCACCACCAATCCAGGCTTAGGGAGAAAGAGATGAATTGCTTTGTGCCTCAGGGACTCAGGGGTCTGATCTCCATTCTCTTCCACCTTCCTGCTCCCAGAGTCCTGTCCTTGGCCTCCTCCTTCCTCTGGATCCAAGAACCTAGACCTCTAGCCCCCTCCTCCCTCCAACTCAGGAGTCTGGAGCCCTAGCCCCCTGTTTCCCCAGGATTCAGGAATCCACACCCCAAGCTCCCTCCTTTCCCAGGACTCGTGAGAGCCATAGATGGGAAAGAGACACATAAGAGGACCAGAAGTTCAGAGTGGACCCCCAGCCCAGTAGCCTGTCTCACCTGGTGGTGGGTGCCAGGCTTGTGACCTGCTGATGCGACTGGGCACTGGGCAAGCCCCCACCACTGGGGGGAAGCAGGAGCAGCCCAGAGCCTGCGCCGCCCTCAGAGGGTAGCTCAGGAGATGTCTGGCTCGGTTTGACCCCAGTGGCTACTACGGCAGCTGCGGCCTCTGGATACGAGTCCATGTCCAAGTAGGAGGGCTCTGGGGGGTCCGACCCCCCTAGGCTGCCCGGCTCCAGCAGCTCAGCGAAGGGCGGATGGTGGGCAGTGTGGGCGTGGTGGTGTGGGCCCCCCAGCAGGGGATGGCCACCCAGGCCAGCCCCTAGGTGGTGCCCACCGCCGCCTACCAGGCCTGCCAGCCCGACCCCAGGGCCTAGGTCTTTGCGCAGGGGGCCACCGCCCACCGCTGAGCCTCCCTTGTCCCTCCAGGGCACCCAGCACAGCTTCCAGGACACGAAGAGGGAGACACCCAGAAGGACAATGCCACAGAACGTCACGATGACCGACAGCAGGCTCACGGAGATGTCTGGAGAGAGTGAGGACAAAGGTCAGGGGTCAGGGCGGGGTCAGAGTTTATCCTCCCATTGCTGTCCCCAAGAGCTAACCTTTAGTATTTGCCACTCACCGTCCTAAGCACTCTACCTGTAACACTTAGTATAAACTCCACGACTACTCAAGGTCGGTGTTTCTATCTAACCATTTTAAAGATGAGGAACCTGCGAGGTTGAGTGACCTGTGTAAGGCTGCACACGTGGTCAGTGACAGATCTGGGATTTGAACCGGCAGTCTGTCTTCGGATTTTAATCTTTTTATTCTCTTGATTGCTAGCCCACAGTGACTCTCTGTAAGGCAATACACGATCCGAGGTAGGACCAAGGTTCCCTAAAATGCTAAGAGTTGAT
Source organism: Balaenoptera borealis (assembly GCF_965194805.1). NCBI lineage: Eukaryota > Metazoa > Chordata > Mammalia > Artiodactyla > Balaenopteridae > Balaenoptera > Balaenoptera borealis. The sequence continues at coordinate 63,058,118 of NC_138878.1, forward strand.
CAAGGAGAAAGGAGACTGTATGGCACAGTTAGGCAGGTCAGGGTTCAAATCCCAGCTTGCTGTGTGGCTTTGGGAACATATCTTAACCTCTCTGAGCCTGACAGTCCCCATTTGACAAATGGGAAAAATCAGTTCTGCCTCTCATGGTGCTTTTAAGGAATGCGGGGAGTAAATGGTGTGCAGAACAAGCTGGGGAAGATAATAGCGAACATTTCTTGAGAGGCTACTATGTTCTGGACACCTAAGTGCTTTATAGGCATTAGCTTTCTTATGCCTGACAGGCACGCTAGGAGGCTGGCAACATTATTACGCCCATTGTTATTTTCCACAAAAGGAAACTGAGGCCAAGAGACACGAAGTTACCAAAGACACAGAGCCCTAGAGCTGGAACAGAGGAGTCAGCCTTCGAGTCTGGGTGCCTGGCTTTACCGTCTTCACCATTATGCTACCACACCTCAGTATTTCCCTATAAATGGTAGTTCAAACATGAATTTTTGTTAGAATAGTAAATCTTATTGCTGCTGCCACGTGTATCCAACACCACCGCCACCGCAGCTAACACATTCTGAATGCCTACTATGTGCTAATATGCCTTTCAGAGGAACCCAAGGACAGCCCAGATCTTGAACTGCAGGTTTCTGGTTCATTCAGTAATTGGTACCAGGAGCGGGGTTTTTCAAGGAAATGTGGATTTATTTGGGGTTGACTTCTGGGTGTCAGCGAGGTGGGACACGGGGGAAATTCCTGCTCTGTGCAGACCATGGATTATGGGGGGCAGGGGGGAGGAACAGGTGACTAAACCATTGGCAGCGAGCTCAGCTGGGTGGAAGGGCTGTGTCACCTCAGGGAGCTCTTGGTGGCAAGGGGATGCCCTCTAGTCCTGAGTTGCCCAGTGAATCTAAGTCAGTGGCCCATGGCGTTAATGCTCAGGATCCTATGTAACCTAAGGATGATGGATCCTATTTTACGAATAAGGAAACTGAGTCTCTGAGAGAGAGGACGTGACCCTGCAGGCCCACATGGCGGGCAGTGGCAGAACTCTGAGTTTCCCACCCCACCTCCAACCCCTTAGGGTGTTCCTTTCGAAGTGACCGACATCTACTTAGAGTTCTGGGGGCCTGTTAGAAACCGGAGCAAGGACTTTCTGGCCTCCTGAACATGGAAAGAATTGAGAAAAGGGGGCCTTCTCTTTTGGAAGAGAAGTGGGGAGAAGAATTGAAGAGATGCTTTCCCCCACTGTCAGCCTGACCCGGACCCTCTCCAGGTCAAAGCATCAATCCTCCAAACTCGGGCAGATTTCTCATTCCTGTCTGCCTGGACTGGGGAGCCATTTGGGTTGGGCAAGGCAGTGTAGTTGTGCAGTAAAATATTAACCTTGCCCAAAGAAACATTTGGCCCTTGATCAGCTCCTGGGGGTGAACCTCTAAGCCCTTGGAAGGTCCTGCCTGAGCGTTTTTATTTACCCGAGAAACTTGGGCCACATCAGATAGTCTGTGTAACAATGTGATGGATGGTGGGGTCTTTGGGCCACGTGTTATCAGCTTGACCTTCGGAGGGGCTAAGACTAAGTTCAGCCACATGGACAGTCAGCCCTGTCTGCATGACAGAGGCCCAGTAAAAACCCTGGACACCGAGGCTCTGGTGAGCTCCCCTAGTGGGCCCTACTCTGTGCATGTTGTCACACATTGTTGCTGGGAGAGTTAAGCGCTGTCTGCGTGACTCCATCAGGACAGGACAACTGGAGGCTCATACCTGGTCTCTCCTGCACCTTACCTTGTGCCTCTTTTCCCTTTGCTGATTTTAATCTCCATCCTTTTGCTGTCATGAAACGTAGCCATGAGGATAACAGCTTTTCTGAGTTTTGTGAGTCCTAGAAATCATTGAACCTGAGGGTGGTCTTGGGATTCCCCGCCCCCCATAATTGCAGTAGTGTACTAGACTTCCTGGGGTCAAAATCTGGCTCTCCTGCATACGGGCTATGAGATTCTGAGCGAGCTGCTTCAGCTCTCTGGGCCTCATTCCTCATCACTGTTCTGTGGACATCCTGCACTCGAGATGCTGAGCCCCGCCCTGGCACTCAGCATGTGTGACTGTCATTGTAACCTCCCAGCTCATGCTTCCTGAAGGTTCTTCATCTGGACGAGGGCACTCATGATATTCCCTAGCTCTCAGAGCCCTGCTGATTCCCAGCTGGGTTACCTGGAGCCAATCACTCACCTTCTGAGCCTCAGTTTCCCCCACTGAAAATAAGGATTATAACTATTTAGTATTTTGTAATAACCTATAATGGGAAAGAATCTGAAAAAGAATATATATGGATCACTTTGCTGAATCACTGTAAACCAACTATACTTCAATTAAAACATAAAATTAAAAAAAAAAGAGAAAATAGGGATTATATGTACCACAAAGGGTAGTGGATCTCGTATACTGTCTGGTACACAGCTGGTGCTCAGTAAGTATATTCCAACATATACTGAATGACCACTGTGCGCCCAGCTTGTTCTTAGCACTTCACACGTGTTATATCATCTGAGTCTCTCAGATGCCCCATGAAGTCATCACTTTTATGATCCCCATTTTCCAGATGAGGAGATCGAGGCACAGAAGAAGCCATTCATTTCGTAAGTGGGGGAGGTGGGATTTGAACCCAGACAAGTCAGACAGACTGACTGAAGAGCCTGAGCTTCTAAGCACTATGTGAAATGCACAAAGATACCTGAAGGGGATGTATGGCAGCAGTGGGGTGGTGGCGAGGGAGGGCGGACAGCAGGCCCACAGGTCAGATGGACCACAGAGCTCCTTCTTCTTAGATCAGAGGTTTGGGGGACCAGCAACAGGCAGGATGGAGGCAAGACTGTAAGAGGGTCTGGCCCCATAAGGAACAGAAAGCTGAGCAGGGCTGTTGTGAATCTCTAAAACTCCTGGCTATAGTGGAAGCAGGGGGCTGGCCAAGACGGCTGGGGATGCTGACCTGCGTCGGGGCCCCGGGGATAGCCTCTGATTCGCAGGTCGTTGAACTCTTGGCACCTGTCACTGGTGTCGGCATCTCGGACCCGCGCACAGAGGTCCGAGACCAGGATGAGTGCCCGACGGCAGAGGTCATCCTCGTAGTCTCCTGACATGGTGGCCAGCGGGTCCTGTTCTTGGGAGGGGCCGGGCAAGGGTGCAGATGGGGAATGGGATGGGGGAGGGGGGTGGATAAAGGGCGGAAAGAGACAGAAAAAGGATAGGCAAGGGGACAGCGATTGGGGGTGGATGGACAAGGGGATGGAGATTAGGGGAGGACTGGACAAGGAAAAAGAAATTAGGGGCAAATGGACAAGGGGGAAGAGACTGGGAAGGCCAGTCAAGGGGCAGAGATTAAGGATGCATAAATAAAGGGGTGGACAGACAAGGAGACAAAGATTAGGGTTGCACAGATGCAGGGACGGAATTTCGGGAGGGAGAGACAACGGAACAGCCATTTCTCATTCGTGCATTCAACAAATATTCACTGAGCACCAACTACATGAGAGGCACTGTGCCAGCTGCTGCAGATCCAGCAGGGAACAAACCCCACGCGGTCTCCAGCTTCCTGGTGTCACAAGGCAATGAGAGGAGACAAGGAGTAAACAAATCAACAAACACACATAAACAAACAGGCACACATAAACACATAGCCCTCAGACTGTGAGAAGTGCTCTAAAAGAAATAGTTGGAGGATGTGTCACAAGGGCACCTGGAGGTGGGCAGTTGGGGGAGCTCTCTGAAATCTGAAGGATGAGATGGAGCCAGCCATGGGCAGGGGGCAGTGGGGCTGGAGTGAGGAAAAGCATTCAAAGCAGCAGGAAGAGCGTGAGCCATGGCCCAGGGTGGGAAAGGGCTTGGTAGGTCCTGGGAACAGGAAGATGTAGACAGGGAGAGAGGCGGGGTGAGAGAGAGATGGATAGAGGTAGAAAGATAAGAGATGGTTATGTGTGGTGCTGGCTGGGGAGGGATGGAGATGAAAGATGCAGAGATAAGGACCAAGTTGAGAGAGGGAGAGATAAGGGGAGGGGAGACAGAGATAATGGGAAGGGCAGACTGGGGCCCAGAAGAGAGGGACGGATGAACAGACAGAGGGAAAGTTAAGGATTGAGACGTGGGATGGACAAACCATAAAGAATAAGCTGGTGTGTAATTCATGGGAGTGTGAGAGATGGGTGGACAGAGGGGCAGTGATAAGTGCCAGGAAAGAGCATGGACAGAAATATCTTTGAGAGACAAGCAGCGGACAAGAGGATGGATGGGGTGCAGAAATAAAGGACAGAAAAATCATGGCCAGAGATCACAGATGGACAAAAGGATACAGAGAAGGACTGGGCAGACAGACATGGGTGCAGAAGGAAGGTTGGATTGGTAGGGGGGAGCATAAAAGAGAGGGGACCAGGAGAAATAGGTGGCTGTGGGGAGAAGGGGAATTAGCGACACATGGTTTGGAACTAGACATCAGAGATGGGCTGGAAGGAGGGCGCTGGGGAAATTAAGGACAGACAGATAGGGCTCACAGAGGGATAGGTGTCCTGGGGTGCTGCAGAAGGCCAGGACTCCGAGACAGGCATATCAGACTCACCTGCGCTTATCCCTGCTGTGTCCTGGATGGCAGCCGAGGCGGCGGCTGGCGGTAGCCCATGGGGGTTGTAGGGTGGACACGGGGCTGCGGGCCTGTCCCTACGAGCCAGGTGGTGGGAGGGGGTGCTGGATCTGGGGGTCGTGGTCGTGAGAAAAAGCTCAGTCCGAGACTCACATCTTGTCCTACTCGGGCCAGACGCTCGACCCCAGGCGACCCCCGAGAAGTCCAGCCACCCCTTCCCACCTCCGGGTCCCCAGCTCCGGGGAGGGGGGCCTTAAAGACTACAATTCCCTGCAGGCCTTGCGCTCGCGTTGCTGCGGCTTCATAGACCAGGCTCTGCAGGGACTGATGGGAATTGAAGTCCTTAGTACCTCTCCCGGCTGCAGAGAAGATGGGAATTTTTTTGGAGGTGGGGGGGGGGGGTTATGAGATGCCGGGGTCCCAAGGCGCTGCAGGGGAGAGGAATAATGTCTGGGACCTCGAGAAGCCGCGGAGTCCTAAGTCCTTAGGGGCCATGGAGTGGGTAAACCATCCCCACGCTCGGGGGATCGGTGGGCGAGGTTGGGGTACACCCAGGTGTTTCGGGACCCCCCCTTCCAGGGCCACGTGCGCCCTCCCCCGGGGCGACCAGCAAACGCTGCAGCACTCCCACTCCCGGGCGGGAGATCCGCGCACCTCTGCACCGACCCCCGCCCCCACGCGCCGTGGCCGCCCCCCGGGATGGGGCTGGGGCGGGGGCTGTGGCAGGGGGAGGGGGAGGAGCAGACTCACCCGGAGCTGCCGCCGCCGCCGCCGCCGCCGCCGCCGCCGCCGCCGCCGCCGCCGCCGCAGCCCCGCGCGCCGGCCGAGGTGCCAGCTCGGCTCCTCCCCCCGCCCCTGTCGCAGGTCCGCGGCTCCTCCCCCTGCACCCCCTCCTTCTTCCCCTCTGAACCTGAGGCTTCAAAGCCCAAATAGCGCGGCCGCAGCGAGGAAGAAGGGAGATTTCCCGAGACCGAGGCGTCTGAGACGCAGCGCTCTTCCACAGACGAGGATGCAGAGATCTGAGATCATGACCCTCTGCTCCCCCAGGATGCAAGGGTCCTGGACCTCAGCCCCTCCTCTCTCAGAGAAGTCCGGGACCCCAGTCATCTCTTCCCCCAGGACCCAGGGTACTGAGCTGCCAACTCCCTCCATTCTCAGATCCAGGAATCCACCCCTCCTGCTCCCTCCTCCCTTGGGGACCCAGGAGTCCCAACTCCCCAGCCCCCTTCTCCGCAGGACCCAGGACTTCCAGTCCTCCCAGCCGAGGAACTCTGAGGGATGGTGGTGGGGGGGTGGAGGCAGAGCCTCAGAATCAGCGGTCCTGAGTCTCAGCCCGATGTGGAGGTAGAAACAAGGACCTGGATTTCAGTCCTTCCTGGGCCGGCTCCTGAGTAGATTCTCAGATACTTGCTGAGCATCTACTGAGCGCCAGCCACTGCCTCTGTGACCTTGCACTCTTTGCTATGAGTTCGTTTCCTCATCAACAAAATATAGACAATAAACCTGTTTCCTAAGGGACCCAGAGATTTGAAAAACCAGTCAATATAGAGGGAGAGCACTGACACCAAGTAGGTGCTTAATGAGTATTTTTTAAAAGCAGCAAATATACCTTTACCGGTATAGTAATAGCAGTGAATGACAATTGCCACTGTGATCTGGGCACTGCGCTAAGTGCTTTGAAAGCATTCTCTGAGTTAATCTTCACTCTGGCCCTCTGAGATGGGGGCAGTTATGTTATTCCCATTTCACAGAAGAGACAACTGAGGCCCACAGAGGTTAAATCCCTTGAAGAAGATCCAGAGCTACCTGGTCTCAGTGGCAGCCCGTAGAGGTGACTTGGAGCCCCCTCACCACCCCCAGTCTTCCTCAGTGCTGCCCCCTGCCTCTCAGTGACACCCATATAAATATAATCTCCAAGTAAAAAATTGCTGCTTCTTCTGCAAATACTTTAAGACGAGTCCCCTAGGCCCTCCCTTTAATTAGATAATCCGCCCAACGCATGCCTATGTATACATGTTGCAGTCACCATCATATTTTTGAATGCCCCAGAAATGCCTTCCGGGTTCACTCCGAATCCTATCCTCAGTGCTTCTTGTATTCTCCCGGATGGACCTACATTTGCACCCAGGGAAGCTTGCATGGGGGGGTGGTGCATCCACAGATATGTGCACACAAGTGCAGGCACCCCAAATACCACTCTCACAGCCAGACCTCCGCCCAGGGTCCACAGGCAGCTGTGTTCCACAGGGAGAGGCACACAGAAGGAGTATGCAGCAATGCACACTTTCAGAGATGTGCACACAGATGGGCTTGTCAGACTCCCATGACATGTTCCCAAAGAGGCACTTGGGTATCAAGGAATAGCTGTAGTGCATTGGTTGTGTGTGTGACTTTGGAAGTGGGGTACCTGAGTTCAAATCCCAGTTCTTTCATCATTTGTGGCCTTGGGTGAATAACTTACATTCTTGGTGCCTCAGTTTCCCCATCTGTAAAAGAGGGTAATCTTTTTTTTTCTAATTTTTTTTTATTGGGAGAGTCATCTTTTTTAAAACCCACCTCATTAAGTTATTTCGAGGATTGAATTAAATTCACCAGAGATGCTTAGAGAAAATGGTTAATGTTTACTGTTGTCATAATTAGTAATTACATGCATTTGCTCATGGACTCCTTCACTGCATTTTACAAGTGAGGAAATTGAGGCTCAGAGAGGGGAAGTGCCCTGCCCAAGGTCACACAGCTGGGAGGTGTCAGAGTTGAGATTCAAAGCCATGTGGTCCGACTCTAGACGTCTTGCATTCAGCCACTACATTGTTTGCATATAGGAAGTTTAAGGACCTTGCCTGTCATCACCACCAGGGGTGTAGAAGAGCGCAGAGCACTCGACAGGGAACCAGGAGACAGAGACATTCGTTCAATTCAATCCATGCACCCAATTTGATAGATACTTACTGAGCATCTACTGACTGCCAGGCACTGTTCTAGGCACCAAGGATTTGGCTGGGAACAAAGCAGACAAAAATCCCAGCCTTGGGAGGGCTCACGGTCTAGTGGTGGAGACAGGTGGTCATTAAATAACTCCATATGGGTATCAGTGTTAGGAAGGAAAGTCCAGGGTGCTGTGTGCCTGAGAAGGAGGTCAATGGAAGGCTTCTCTGAGCAAGTGACGTTTGAGTTGGCATAAGCCAGGTGAAGATGGGGGGAGGGAGAGGACTGCTCCAGGGAGAGGGGACAGTCCATGCAAAGCCTGGGGTAGGAGCGAGTTTGGCACATGGAGGAGGACTGATGAGCACGTAAGCTCCATGCGGGTAGCACTTTTGTTTACTGCTGTGTCCCCGCTGCCTGACGTGGTGCCTGGCACACAGTAGGCACTCAATAAATATTGGTTGGTTGAATGAATGAACAAGTGGATGGATAACTAGAGAAGTGTATGTATGTATGTATGTATGAGTTGGATGGGTGGATGGATGGATGAGCGGATGGATAGCTGAATGAGGGGATGAGTGGATCGTTGGATGGATGCATCCATGCAGGAGTGAACGGATGAGTCTGCAAAGTACCTACAGATTCACACACAAATGTGCCTGCAAACAAACGCAGACACACACCCAGAGACATGCACGTTGTGTGTAAACACAGGTTCACCTCTTCTCCTGGTGCTCCCCTGGGAGAACAAACACCAAGAACAGAGGTAGACCAAGCTGGCCATGGCCTGTGTGGTTGAGGATGAAGGGAGGCAAACCCTCTAACCAGAGCTACAGCCAGCCCCCCCCTGCCCCCAACTGCGGCGCTGACATAATTTCTGGAATAGAAGGAAAATGCTGATTCAGGGATTTGTGTCCCGGGCTGCCTGCCAGGCCAGGGAGTGGGACAGGGATGGCCCAAGAGAGTTGGGGTGAGTGGCAGAGGGAGGCAGGTGGGGCTAAGGCAGAAAGGCCGGGAAGGAGGTAGAGAGAGAGAAACAGAGAGATGGCAAAATAAAGTGATGGACACAGAGAGAGGCACACACACACACACACACACACGGACAGATAGAGACATGCAGAAAGGTATAGAGACACAGAGAATGAGAGACAAAGAAAGTCAGAGGCACGTGATGTAGAAATTCAAATTCAGACACACAGAGAGATGAGGAAGGGTTCCAGAGACAAGTAGAGAGAGGAAGAAAAATAATGGAGACACAGAGAGATGGGAACTTAAGGGACCCAGACACCAGAGGGAAAAAGAGAGAGAGAGAGCCAGACGCACACACACACATACACACACACACACACACACACACACACACACACACACACACACACACACAGATGCAGAGAGAGAGAGAAAGACAAAGACACCCAAAGAAGGAAGAAGAGAGAGGTCCAGAAGAGGCAGCTAAAGCTGGTCACAGAGATAAAGAACTCTGGAAAGGGAGCAACCTTCAACTGAGTGCCTCCTGTGTGCCTGGCTCACATGAGGGGGCTTGCTGTATCGTGCTTTATTTAAGCACCATTAGCCCTTCAAGGCAGCATTATTGGTAAGAGATGAGGAAACCAAGGCTCAGAGAGGGAAAGACATTTGCCCAAGTTTGCACAGACTGGGCATGGCGTTTGATGCTAGCCTGTTTGACTACAGAGTCCATATTCTCTTCTTCATCCTATGTTACCTCATGCAGACCAAGAGACACAGGGCAGTGGGCTTAGGGGGTACTGAGTGTGAGTCACAGCGATAGAGGGAAATCGTCACTTGTTTATTCATTCAACATACATGTTCTGCACTTCCCTGATGCTGGAGAGCCAGAGATGAGTCAGGGGCCCTTGGTCTGGAGGGGGAGGCAGACACAGGCCCAAATTCCTGAGCAAGACAGGCAGAGGGCACAGTGTTCAGAGGTCTGAAAAAAAAAAAAAAAAAGGAGCAGATAAAGAACGTGCAGAGGACGGAGACAGGAAACACAACTGGTAGGAGGAGGAGTCAGAGAAGGCTTCCTGGAGGAGGGGGCACTTGAGCTTCTTATGAAAGGATGAGGGCGTTTGGGCACCAGGAAAAGGGCAGAAGGCAGCATGTGGAGAGTGGAGACAGGAGTGAGGGGTGGGAGGGATTAATTAAATCTGAAGAATGTTTGAAGGTATGAGGTGAGAGAGGAAGCTGGGACCAGATCATGCAGCTCGGAGCCATGGGAGGGCTGAGGGCAGGGGAGGGGCAGGGTCATCTCCAAGTGCAGAAAGACCCCTCTGAAACCTTGTGGGAGGGGAATGAGTGGGGAGAGACTGGAGGATGTGAGGGCAAGAAGGAGGCTGGGGCGAGGGCCCAGGAAGGAGAAGACCTTGAAACCTGAGTGGGTGTTGTGCTGTGGGAATGAAGAGAAGAAATAGCAGAGTCAGGAGGCAGAAGGGATAGAGTTTGGAGACTGATGGGCTGTGGGGGCTAGGTGTGCCTGTGGTCATGAGAATGAAAGATGTCTCCTGTCCTATGGGGATGGACTTGGCAACTGGAAGTGAAGGACAGCCTGTTAGGAGAGAAAAAGACATAAGGATGCCAACAGGGAGTCAGGGCCACAGAGGAACTGGGTCTGGAAATTAGTCCATTTAAGTCTGGACTGTTGTAATTGCCGATGACAGAAACGCAAATAACCTGAGCATAAGAGGGAATTAATTGGGTGGATGAGGGCTTGAGGGACAGCTGGATCTAGGTGTCCTCAATCATCCTCAGGAATCTGTCTGCATCTCTGGTTTCTGCTTTCCTCGTGTTGTCTTTGCTTTCAGGCAGGCTCTCTCCCCATATGGCGATGTGATGGTCCCCAGCAGCTCCAACCTAGGCTCCGACCAGCCTGGCAACCTCACTGGAAAAAGAAAGATCCTCTTTTGTAACAGGTCCGGCAAAAGTCCAAGGGTTAAATCTGTATCCTACGTTGATTTTTAAGCTCATCCCTGGACAAATGACTCAGAAAATCAAGGTGCTACTGCCTAACAAGCAGAGAATCAATGTTTATCAAGCAGGAATAACTGACAGTTAAGGCAGAGACCAGATGAATTCGAGAGAAGACTAGAGATACAGGTAACAGAGACAGACTGGGGAGATAGACAAAATAACTGAAAAAGTCTGCGCTCCTCTCCCATGGTTCCTGCTGAGAGCTCTGCAGACACAAAGAAGGGATGCCCAGTGGGCACCTCTGTGGCTAAACTCCTTCACTCCTGCCCTTGGGGTCAGGAGCCCCCAGCCCCTCCCCCATCCACTGGTACCATGGCAACCAGGCCCCCTGCTCACCTTTCCCTCCTCCATATAGAACCCAGTCTCTGTTTGAATCTCACCTGTACCTAACCAGTTCCTGTGTGAAACAGGGATGAGTGGGGGGCAAGTGGGAACAGAAAAGGGATGACAGAGGGAGGGAAGGCAAGGAGCCCAGCAGAGGCAGCCATGAGAGAAGAGAGATGGGGAGAGAGGGCAAAAGGAGAATGGGAGAGATGGGGAGAGAGGTAGGGAGGCAGAGAGGGGGTGATAGGGTTAGAGAGAGGCAGAAAACTATGAAGAGAGAGAGGGACGGGGTGGGGGGCTGGGGAGATGTTGGGGAAACTGATGGAGGAGACTGGGGAGATGGAACAAGGGAAGGGGAGAGATGTGGGGAGAAAGAGGGCAGAGAAATCAAGGGAAAGAGTGGAGGAGAGATGGGGAGAGATGAGGAGAAATCAGGATAAAGAGATGGGGAGAGAGGGAGGGAGGGAGTGGGGCAGAGAGATGGGGAGTGGATGAGGAAAGAGAGTGCGAGAGAGAGGGGTGGGGGAAGAAACTCGAGGAGACTGGGAGACATTGAGGAGGAGGCAGGAAAGTGGGAAAGAAATAATTGGGGCACACAGGGAGTCCCAGAAGTTAAGGGAACCTGGATTTCCATGTGGTCTCAGCCTTCCATATTTTTTTCCCGGGGAGAAGGAGCTGGGGTGGGTGGCCCAGGCAGAGCTCCTCTCCCCATCCTCCTGAGACAACCCCTACCCACTTTCTCAGGATGCAACACGAGGTGGAACCCCTCTGCTCCTCCACCGTGGGCAACCCCAGCATGCACAGGGAGGCAGGTACTGAGCTGTGTCTGTTTGTTTGTTTGTATCCAAGTGTGGGGTTGGGCGGGCGGGGTCCTTCATCTGAGCATTGTGTCACAGCCCTGGCTTTCAGTGTGACCTTAAGTGAGTCACTGGCCTTCCAAAGAAAGAGCTACCCCAAATTCTTATGTCTACCAGATTCCTGAGCAGTACCCTTTAGACCTCAAACTACATTTCCCATGAGGCTTTTCAGTTCCCTGACCAATGTTCTGGACCCAGAACTACATTTCCCATGAATCTCTCGGGCCGTAACAACTCTTCTGAGGCCATTATCCCCCATAGACTCCCTGCCCTGGTCCCTCACACTCTCCTTGTCTCCCACACTGACCTCAGCATCTTCTCCCAAAGCTACTCCTCCTCCCTGCTTCCCATGTTTGAATGGTGCTAAGACCCCAGTCTAGACCCAGTCTAGACCCCAGGCATTGTTCCCCCACTCCCATTACCTCCACAGCCATCAGTCCCAGCCCCATCTTCCTGCTTACTCTCTCTGCCCTGTCCCTACTTCTCTTTCCCCACAGCCCCAGCTCAGGTCTTGTCCTCTTCCACTGGAACCTTTCTCCACCTAACTCCCTGGTCTCCAGTTTCTCCCCTCCAGCCCATCCCCCACATGGCTCCAGAGGAGCCTTTCTGACACCCAGCACTAACCCTGTCTCTCCCTTGCTCACAGCTCTCCCACGTTGCCCATCACTCCCAGCATAGAGTCTTAGCCCCTCAAGCTGGTGTTTGAGGCCCTGTGTGGCCTGACGCTAGCTGACAGGCTCATATTCCAGGGTTCCCTACTTCTACTCTACTTTAGCACAGCTCATTCATTCATTCACTCATTCAACATTTCTCAAGTAATATCTTGGTGAGGATTCATTTGGCTAGCAGGTAATAGAAAATTGGACTTAATGCAGTATAAAAATAGGAAAGTCATTTGTCTCACTCAAAAAGAAGCCCAGAGGTGGATCAGGGTTTGTGTTTGGTTGGGTCAGCAGCTCAGTGAATGTCACTGAGAAGCCAGTTTCTATGTCCCTGCCTTTTGGTCTGGGATATATCCCCTTTGCGCACCAGCTTGCATACCTCATGGTTACAAAATGGCTGCCACAGTTTCAGGCATCACTTCCAGAGGTCTTCACTTTAAGGACCCCCAATAATCTCTCCTCACATCTCATTGGCCAGCACTAAGTCATCCACTCACTCTTGTCTCAATCCCTGGCAAAAGGAACGAGATTATCATGATTATTTTAGTCAGTGGGGCTACGCATCAGGTGGGAGAAACTTTTTAAAAAAACCTATACCTAATCCTACTTCAGGTCCCAATTAACCAGAATCTCTAGCGCTGGGGGGCCTAGCAACTATAGTTTTTGAATGCTTGCCAGGTAATTATGATGAACAGTAAGGGTCAGAAGGCATTGGTTTACACTGGATGGGATATCCCTGAGGATACTGGGGCTTGGTCAGCCTCACCGGGTTGCATGGGTGGGGAATGGACACTCCTCAAATGGAGGAAGAAGGATGGGAATGGCTGACGGGGTCTCCTTTCTAGGTGTCGGCTATAAGCACCTCTTCTGTGCCAGGTGCTAGGCTAGGCATAGCAAATGCTCTAGTGGCAAAACAGACAGTTTCTCTGTCCTCAGGTCTCTTTTAGTGTCTTTGAAGACCTCTTTCATTTGGAGACGCCCCACCCCACATCATCTCTAACCTAGACTGAGGCACCCATCTGATAAGTATACTTTATGTGTAGCTCCAGAAAAGATGAGTGAAATTGAGTTGACCAGTTGGCTCGTTTTGCAGATCAATATTTGTTCATTTCAGTTTTGCTGTTTTCTTTGTGGTGTTTTGGAACCAATAACATTTTTAGCTTGTCAGGTTGCAAACTTTGGCTTAGGCCATTAGAAAGCCTATGGGTCCCAAGTGTTTTGCCTATAGTAATGAATGAAATGACCCAGCTGGTTCTCATGCAAGGAGGACAGACATGAAACACACCATCTCACAGATAATTAATAACCTACAATTGCAATAAGCACTCCTTAGCCTTGGACCTGAAGAGAATTCTGGGAATATTCTCTTTCGCTTAAAGACCTTAGCACCCACCCCCCGCCCCCACCCCGTGGTCCCTCTGCATAAAACATCCCTTTCTCTGCCATTTCTTTATTTGGCAAACTCCTCCTTTATCCCTTAAGTCTTTTTTTTTTCCACTATTTTTAAAATAGATCTTTATTGGAGTATAATTGCTTCACAATACTGTGTTAGTTTCTGTTGTACATCAAAGTGAATCAGCCATATGCATACATATGTCCCCATATCCCCTCCCTCTTGAGCCTCCCTCCCATCCTCCCTATCCCACTCCTATCCCTTAAGTCTTGCTGTAGACATCACCTCCTCTAAGGAGCCTTCCCTGATTGCCCCCAGACTGGGCTTCCTCTCCACCTCGTGACACGTCCACTGTAGCAAGTATTGACCTTTATAGTGAACACTTTCCCCACCAGACTGGAAGCTCTTGGAGGGCAGGCTGGGGTCTCATTAATCTCTTGGTCTGCAGCAGTCTCCAAGGTACACAGGAGGCCTTGGAGATGCCTGTTGAAGTTTGAAAGTGTCGTGTTTCCTCAATTATTCAATAAGTATTTATTTTTAAATTTATACCTTTACTAAGTTACACATATACATTGAAACAAATATATTAAAATCACGGTTGTAATTTAGAAATCTTTATTTCTAATGCCACATTTCATGAGAAACAGTTTTATTCACATTTTAAACATACACCTTTGATGCTGCTAGAGTCAGTTTTTTAGCCATTTCACACACATTTCCAGGGCATATAATTTTATTTCTAAGTTACTTGTGATAGACATTTAAAAGATTTTTTTCTATTATGGAAAATTTCAAACATACACAAAAATAGAGACAATGTACATTTTGCTAATCTTGTTTCATCTAAGCAACCCCCCACACACACACTTTCTGGGGGGACATTCTATAGGACAAATTTGTTTTAAAGAAAATCCCAGACATAATTCCTTTTCACCCATAAATACTTAAGCATGTGTTTCTAACTGCTAAGGATTTTTAGAAAACAGACCTACCATGCCATTAATTCCACCTAACAAATTCACAATTTTTCTTGAATATCATCTCATACCTAGTACATATTTAAAATTTCCCTAATTATTTAAAAATTTTATTTTTCACATTTGGTTTGTTTTAATTAAGACCCAAAGTTGACATATTGCATTTGATGGTTATATTCCTTCAGTCTTTATTCAATAAATACTTACAACTAGGTGCCTGGCGCTTTGCTAGATGCCAAGAGCGAAAGACAAGTCCCTGACCTCATGTTGCTCACATTATAATTAGAGACTCATAGAAGTAAATGTAAAATTGCAACTGTGATGAGAGCAAATACATGGTGTCATGAGTTCGTGACAGGAACTGTTCACACACTTAGGGAGACTTGATGAGCTAAGTGAGGGGGAAGAGAGTTCCACGTGGAGTCAGGGCATGTGCCAAGGTCCTGTGGCAGGAGGGAGCATGGAGAGTTCAAGTCACAGAAGGGCAATGTTTCTGGAATGCAGCAAGTGAGGAGGACGATAGTGTCTGATCAGGCTTAAGACATCAGCAGGGTCTGGTCATGTGTGATCTTGGCCTTAATTTATCCCAGTGACAATGAGAAGTCCTGGGAGGGTTTTGAGGAAATGGAGACAGCTATGTGGTCAGATCTACATTGCAAAATGCTTCTGATGGGGTGAATGAAGAGGGAGAGAGAAATATATATTGAGAAGTTAGGAAGCTGTTGTCTAGACAATAGTGGGGTGAGAAGCAGCAGACTGGGGGATTGAGAACACAGATTCTGGATCCAGTGCCTAGATTTTTATCCTGATCCTATCACTTGGCCTGTGTGACCTTGGGCAAGTCACTTAAGTTCTCTGTGCCTCCGTTTCATCATTTGTTAAACTACACTATCTCAGAAGGCTGTTTTGAAGATTCAGTGGAAAAAACTTTAAAAGGTGCTTGGCTTTTTAAAGGGGGCTGTAGACACGTAGTTATTATTATTGTTAAGTGGACAGATTTGAGAAGGAGATTACTATGTTGGAGGGATGGAAGGGAGGCCAGTATGGCTGGAGAAAAATGATCAGAGAGGTCATCAGAGTGACCACACGCAGGGCAGGTGCTTCTCAAAGGGGATCTTGCTAAAATGCAGACTCTCACCCAATAGGTCTGGGGTGGACCCTGAAATGCTCCCCAGACCACACATTGAGGAATGAGTCCCCATCACAGGGAGAACTTTATCCTGAAGGCAAGAGGAAGCCTCTGGCAGTTTGTAAGCCTCTGGTGGTGCTGAGAGGAAAAGATCACCCTAGCTGCCCTGCCAAAACAGATGGGAGGTGGAAGAACAGGGACCAGAGAGGGGGGTTTACTATGGTACAAGCTGAGCTGTGCTGATGTGCTGAAGCCAAAGACCACTAGGAGCATAGCTGGGGCATAGCCCTGTGCTGGAGAGAGCCTGTCCCAGCTCACAAGAGCCGAGTGGTGAATTTTGCAAGCTGGTTGTGAAAACCATGGGTAGCATAAAATCGGTCAGGAAACTGGCAGATGCTGAGAGAGAGAGAGAGAGAGAGAGGACATTTACCAGCACGCCACTGAGTTTACTGAATGAGGGAGATAGTAACACATCAATGTCTGAGTAAGAGGTTTTTAGACACCTGGGCTGAGTTAGGTGACTTGGGGAGGAATCAGGAAAGCAGGCTTTGCTCTGGATCGGATGCTGGCAGGAAGCAGAGGCAAGTCCATGACATGAGAGCAATCAGAATGGCACTAACACTGGTTGGGAAAAAAGCAGCATCAGCCCTGAGCCAAGAGGGGGATATTTGGTCAGTTTTGTGGTTTGGGCAGCGTCGATGTTGTGTTGTGTTGAGACATGACTCCAGAGGGGTCTTATTTTTATCTTGGTCCATCATGGTCACAGAGTGACCTTGGCTCCTGTTGGTATTCTGTGAAATTCCTTATGTCCGAAGGGAGGGCACCAGGGTCTCTCTGGGAGTGCCAGGCCAGCTCCTGGCTGTCAGGGGTTGCTTTCTGCTTTTTTCAGCTACTGTAACAAAGAGACCCTCAAACTCAATGGCGTTAAGAAAACAGTTGGTCTCTCTCTCGTGTAAGAGGAGGAAGGTGGTCTGGATGGGTGGGATATCTCAGCCCCACGAGAATACAGGGACCCATGGCGCTCCATCATCTCTAGCAAGAATAAAGCTGACTAATTGCTACATGCACATTCCAGTCCAAGGGAAGGGGCACTGAGTCTAAGCCAAGAAAATTTCTCTTAAGCAAATGATTCCAAAGTTGCACGCCTCCCTTCTGCTAACAATGTTGGCGAGAACTTGGTCATGTGGCCACACCTAGCTGCAAGGGGGGCTGGGAACTGTTGTTTCCAGCTGGATAAAACTCTAGGATTGTAGAGGAAGGGGAAATGGATTATGTGGGACAACTAGCAGTTGGCCATAAAAGAGACCAGTTAGTTGATGGAGGAGTTGTGTAGAAGAGCCCAGATTTGAGAGCTGTTATGAATCAAGTTCCAATCAGGAGGCCAGTTCTGAGAGTGTTGGAAAAACCACAGACTGGATTCAAATGCTGCTGCAGGGAAGAAGCTAGGCTGGGGTGATTGGAATAGGAAGCAAAAAGGAGCAAGTCCTTTCCTTTTCCTCCTGCCTTGCAGTCTCCCTCTAGCACCCCCTTTAGGCAGAGCCTAACAGGACCCCAACTGTCCGAGTGGAAATGGGGTTGGTAGAGTCCCAGCCCTGGGGTATCGGACAGCTGGGTGGTGTAGGTCGGAGTTTGGGGCTGAGAGACAACAGCTTAATAACTGGCAGAAGAGCCAGCCTGGGGGTGGCACGGACAGTCATTTGGTGATGCTGTTTAAGTGGGATGATGTGCGAGGAGTGCTCAAGGCAGCTGAGACTGGGTTTTCCATCCGCAGGAGCACTTCTTGTGGACCTAGAGACCCTAGAGGAGACGCAGGCTCGGAGCCTGGGCAGACCTGTTAAATCCTCGTGAGTGGTCCCTGGCCCCGTGATTTCTGATCTCAGCTCCTCTGAGTGCGATGGCATGGACCCCTGACTTTGGGAGGTCCCTGTCCGCTGGCTGTCTTCCCAGGAAGCAGTATCTGCGCCAGGTCATTGCAGAATACGAGGCGCTGGACCGAGAGCTCCCTTACATCCGCAAGTTCCCCGTGCCACCTGCCGCCCAGCCCCTCTGTCTGTGCATGGAGACCTCAGTGAGTGTCCCCCCCCCACCCCCATGATCCCAGGCCCCTGGTGGCATGGTGGGAAGGACACAGGCTCAGAAGTGAGGTGGACGGGGTTTGAATCCAGGCTCTGCAGCTTATCGGCTGTGGGCTTGGCACCAGGATAAGTGGCTGAGAATTGATTGTGAATTTGTCAAAGCGTTCATCATCAAATTTATCACTGCTGACCCCAGAGGGGAGACCGAGAGGCAGAGAGAGGGGACGCTGAGGACAGAGGGAGTCCCGCTAATCCACCTATTACGAAATTCTGTAAAATTTACAGATATCGCAAAAATTCACTTCAAAAAGCCCTTTTTTGGACAAATTCAGTGACGTGGTTATTCGGTGCATGGATCCTTTGGGCATTCCTGCCTCAGAGGAGGCATCTATTAAGGTCTCACCCATTTGAGGATTAAACAAGGCTTGCCAGGCACAAGCCTCGGAAGTGTTGCCTCAGCTGATCTGTGTGACTTGACCTCAACACGGGGATTGCTGTTCTTGTTTATGGGACCAGTGCCCACCCTATTGCTCCTCTTCTTTGTGTTTTTGAACATGAGACACACACACACACACACACACACACACACACACACACACACACCCAACATACACATCCAAGGCTTGCCTTCCTGCAGGTGACCAATTTCATGATTTCACTGTGGTTTCTCAGCAATTTTATATGTCATGACATATGGCATCGCCTTCGACATGGTGATCTCAGACCGAAGGCGTGGTTAATGATCAATATATGTTTCTGAATGTAAAACAGATTGACAAGATGTCAAATCCTCCTACGATCCTTATTTTTTGAGAACTGAATAGTTCTTAAAATGCTAATATGACTATAAAAGGACAAATTTACGGCTTAAATCCTTGCGGAAATCTTCAAGGTCTGCCAAAATCTCGCCATCCAACGCAGGTTGCTGGAAAAGTTTTCAGTAGATCGGCAAAGTTGGCCAAATTGGTGAATCATTCAGTCAACTGTTCATTGACTTTTGGCAAATCGGTTTGGTGAGAACTGATTTTTTTTTGGAGAATGACCTAGAATGGCAGTAGATGCCTTTCTACCTGAAAGATTCCTATCCTCCCCGCTCTGGCAGGCTCTGCAGGTGGGGTCTCGGGTGGGGACTTCTGCACCCGGACTGAACTCCGGGTGTCACTGACTGAGGTTCTCTCTCCGACCTCCGCAGCCCGAAGAGGACCTTACCCACCTGGAGGTGCTGGAGGCGCTGGAGGCCGAGTTCCCCGGGGCCATGGAGAGCGGGCGTGTGAGCAGCATCCGCTTTGAAAACATGAACGTCATCTGTGGGACTGCCGGGCGCCGGGACCGGTGAGCCTTTGGCGGGGGGCAGGGCCTGGAGCGACCGGGAGGGGCAGGACCGCAGTGAACGCGATGGGGGAGCCGGGTGGGGAGTGAGGGCGGTGAGAGGTGGGGCGGGGCGGAGGCTCTGAGTGGGCGTGGCCGGGAGCTCATAGGCGATGTGAGCCAACAGTAAGCTCCGTGAGGGGCGGGGCGGAGAAGTGAGGGCAGTGAGGGGGCGGGGCCAGGGGCGCCCGGAGAATGGCGTGGTGGGTATAAGGATCCAGACCCTGCTGAGACTGAGAGCCGAGAAGGGGCTAAGGCGAGAGCGGGCGCAGTGAAGGGGCAGGGTCAGGTGAGATCGGAAAGAAGGTGGGATTTGGAGTGAGGAACCGGACTTTCAGTGACCCGGGTGGTGACGGGGATGCGCAAGACCGAGGTGTGTGGTCGGAGCATGAGAAACAGCTCTGAGCGGGAGCGTAGCCGGGACTGGGCGCTTTGCAGGGGCGGGGCCAGAGTGATCGGGTGGGCCTGGAGTGTCTAGTTGGGGGCGGGGCCGGGCCTGAAAGCCACACTGAAGGGGCGGGACCTGGAGTTGCTGGATGAGGATAGGGCCCTGGAGCGGCGGTTTAAAAAGATGGAGCCTCGACAGAACCAGGCTGAGAGAGAAGACGGGACCTAGACTGACCCAGGTGAGGGTCGAAGTACAGATTGACCTCGGCGAGAGTGCAGGGTTGGAGAGTTTAGGGATGTAGTGACGGGTTGAGGGACTGGAGTTGGTAAACGAACAGGGACCAGGCAGGGACTCTGGGACAATCAAAGCCAGCGATTCCCCTTCCGTCTCCGCCCCGCCCCTCTCCTCTTGGCCTTGCCCCCTTGCAGGTGGCTCATCACGGTCACGGACTTCCAGACTCGCTCGCGCCTACTGCGCTCGGGGCTCCGCCTCCGCGGGCTCCAGCACCCTCTCGTGCGCCACGACGAACTGCTGCTGGGCGATTACCGCCTGCACCTGCGCCGCTCCCTGGTCCGACGGCGCATGCTCGAGGCTCTGGGGGCGGAGCCGACCGAGGAAGACTGACGTTTGGGGGCGGGCCCCGGCTGCGCCTGCGCACCGCCCAGCGGGCGCAGGCGACCCACCCGGAACCCCGAAGGAAAGGGGCGTTGCCTTCCCAGGAAGGAGGCGGGGTCGGCTCGAGGGGGTGGATACTGTGAGTTTAATTATAAAGAATGACCTGGTACAAAAGCCATTTCTCTCTGCAAAATCTTGGTGGGGAGTCAGGGGGTGGGAGGTGATGGGGGGTAGGGACGAACCCCCATGATATAATCCCGCCTCCCTAATCTTCCCCCCGTCCCTGGAAATGGACGCCTGGGTCCCAATCCCTTGAGGGATGAACTCTGAGGCCCGAGAGAGGGAAGACCCGGGCGCCGGGGCTTTGAACGCGTGCGGTCCTTGTCCCAGCGAGAACCAGACGTCCTCATCCGCCCCCCTCCTCTTCCTCCTCCCACCCCCCTTGGAAGACAATTCTCGGGCTTTTATTTCAGGTTTTTTTCTGGATTTTTTTGTGTGTGTTCTAGTTTTTTTTTTTTTTTTGTATTTTCCTTTGTTATCGTTCCTCTTTTTGCTTTGTCTCTTCTCTTCGCCCCGCGCTGCCCCCCGTCCAGTCCCTTCCCCCTCCCCACCCCAACCTCCCCTCCCCCCTCCCCACCCCCCATACCCTCCCCAACCCCGCGGCACCCATCCAGAATGAACAAGCCCTTGATAGACGGGTGCCGCGCAGGCCCCCTGCGGACGGGGGGCATCCTGCGGACAAGGGGGAGGGGGCGGGTAGGGGCCCAGCGCGACCTCCGCCCCCCTCCTCGCCACCCCTCCCCCCTCCCACGACCTTCCCACACGGTTCCCCGCAGATCCCTGACGTGGTGAGGGGAGAGGGCTGCAAGCACCCTCCCCCCGTGGACGGAGCGCCCCCGCCTCGGGGGTAGAGGGCAGCAGAGGGGGAATGGGATTGGGGGAAGGAGGGGGAGCTTTCTTCTTTGGCAGCTGAACATGGGGGGGGGGGAACCTGAGGGCGATGCCCTCCCCCATTCGCCCACAGTAGGGGAGGGGGTTTTCCAGGGGAAGGGGTGGCTTAAAATTCCCAAGCCCTAGGAATAAAGGGAGGGGGAGGCGTGCAGGAAGGAACAGCCATGCTGGAGGGAGGGGTTTCTTGAAGAGCCAGAAGGTTAGGAGATGAGGGAGCGGTGTCTTCGTGCAAAATGGATGGACCGGAAGGCTGGGAGAGCGAGAGGAGGAAGGAGGGTAGAGGGCCAAGCCTGGGGCAGGGAGAGGAAGAAGTATGGAAGCAAAGTGGGCAAGAAGTGAGTGTGCGTAGGGTCTTCTCTTGCCAGAAGGAGAAAAAGAGCGGAAAGAGCTGAGAGAATAGGCAGAGTGTGAATGACCGGAAGAGCTGGTCTTTCGGGACCAAAAAAAAAAAAGTGCCAGGAAAAGAAACAACAATACAGCCCAAGAGCGCGTGTGCCATGAGATGAGTGTGCAAAAAGAAAGAGGTAGTAGAGTTCCCCCAGGGAGATGGAAAAAGTCACCCAGGAGCTGACAGGAACAAGTAGAAATTCAAGAATGAGTGTGCCAGCAGGGCCATGGAAGGCAAGAACATTGTTGAAGGAAGAGAAGAAAGCTTCGGGAGAGCAGTGGACGGACGTGCTGGGGAGGGTGAGTGCGCAAGAGCGAGCATGCAAGAAGGTTCACCCAAGAGTTGACAATGGAGACGGACAAGGATTTGGGAAAGAAAGGTGCAAGGGAGTCGGGAGCCTGGCAAAGCAGAGGCATGAGCACTTGCGAGAGATTAGGTTCCTGGGGGTTCCTGGGAGGCACGGGTGCAAGCAACAGTGGGAGAGGGGGAGGGGCAAGGAGGGGCGTCAGTGCCCCTGTGAGGGAGGGGTGAGTAGGGTGAGAATGCGGGGTTGCAAGAATAAGAGGGGAAAGTGCTTGAAGAGAATGGAGGTGAGAGTGTCGGGAGAGGCGCACAGTCTGTGAGAGGGTGAGGAAAAGGGTGTCCCAAGTGTGTCTGCAGCAAGGGCCCAGAGATTTTTCGGGAGTGAGGGGTGGAAGGGAGGGCGCCCCGGAGGAAGCGTGTGCAAGCAAGAGTCTGAGAGAGCAGGGGGTGTGGAGCGTGGGGAAAGAGACGCATGACGTGCCAGGGAAACAGCATGAGCTGGAGAGCTGAGGGGGCCTCGCAAGCCGGAAGTGAAGGCGAAGTGTGCAAGACAGTGAGAGGGCAAGTTTGTGCAAAATTGTAGCCCAGGGAGGGGGGAGAGGTGAGCAGGCGTGCAAAGGAGCGTGCAAGAGCCTGGGGGGCTGCTGTGTGTGCTGGGGAGAGGGGAGGGTGGGGAGAGCCGAGGGGCATGGAGGGGGGGGAAGGGTTGTTAGAGGGTGGCAGGTGGTGGAATCTGAGGGCATCCCCTTCCCCTGCGGCCTGGGGGACGACCCCCATCCGGTCAGGCTCCGGGCTGACCCTCTATGGCTCTGTCTGTCCCCTCCTCCCCAGAATTGACCCTTCCCTCCTTCTTCATCCCCCTCTGTGATTTCTTCCATCCCACCCCCCCCCCACTCCACTCCCCGCTTCACACACACACACACACACACACACACACACACAGTCTTGTGTCAGCTGCCCCCTCCTGTGAGGTGCCAATGTCTGGCCAGATCAGGCCACCTGGTGACCTCCGGCCTTGGGAGACAAGAGTCAGGGTGCAGTTTTAGCAGAGTCCCTGGCCCGGGGAGAGAATGAAGGTCAGGGTTCAGAGGTCAAGAGGCCAGCAGGCTCAGGGGTTCCGTGGACGGGCTGGTCCGTCCGGGCCAGCCATCACCTCTCCAGGAAAAATTTGAGAGCCCGGTCGATGTTCATGCGGTGGCCCACCCTGGTCACCCCCAGATCGACGTAGTCCTCCTTGGTCAAGGCGGGCAGGTGGGAGCCATCGATCTCGTGGTCCAGGAACCGGGCTCGGTGCTCAGCCAAGCCCAGCCACTCAAGCCAATCAGCCACGTCGAACTTGGTCCAGAACCCCAGAGGTTTAGCGCTGAACGGCTTGTCCGGGGGCAGGGAAAGCAGGCGGGTCGGTGAGAGGGAGCGGGAGGCCCCTGACAAGGCCCCACCGAGCCCCCCGGACATCCCGGGGTGCGGTGGCACGAAGACAGGGGCGAAGGGGTCAGCCGAGCCTCCTGCCCCTCCGGTGGGGGAGCCGCGCATGTCAAAGAGGCCCGGGTAGAGGGGTCCAGAAGGCAAGATGGGCAGGGAGGAGGGCCGGGGTGCAGGGCTGACCTTGTGCTCCGAGGCGGGCAGCAGTGACGGGCTAGGGGCCCGGCGGAGCAAAGGTGGCCGCATCTCGAACTCCACGCCCTGGAGGTGGCGGGCAGACGTGGAGGAGGAGGAGGCCGAAGGCGAGGTGGCCCCCGGGGCTGCAGCGGCTGAAGCGGACACCCCGGTTCCTGTGGGGAGTGGCGGCAGAGGTGGTTTGGACCAGTTCTGAAACAGGCTGCTGACAGGTTTGGAGAGAAGCGAGGACTGGGAGTCTTCAGAGAGTCTGGAATGTGACAACGGGGCAGGGGTGGAGGAGAAGGGTTGCGGGGGAGGGGGGCAAAGGCGGGTGAGAAAGAGGCAGAGGTCAAGATATAGGGAGAGGAAGAGAGACATGGGGCAGGGGTAGAGAGTTGGAGGAGAGAGATGGGGAGAGATCAAAGGAGCAAGCGAGGGGGTAAGATGGATGTCAGGACAGAAAATGAAGGGAGAGAAAAATGAGAGGACAGGGAGAGGGTGACAGTCAAGAGAGATGAAAGAAAAAGAGACATTAAGTGATAATAATAATAATCACCACCACTTACTGATGCTCACGTGTGCCAGGCATTGTTCTAAGTGCTTTTACATATCGCCATCTCAATGGAATCCCCGTGACAGCCCTGATGCAGGTTACTATTATTATCAGCAGCACAGAGAGGTTAAGTAACTTGCCTAAGGACACACAGCCAGGAAGTGGCAGAGCCCGGTTATATGGCACCAAAGTCTGAGCTCTTAACCACTACCCTATACTGCCTTTCCGGGTATGGCCAGTCACAGCAGAGTGGAAGACAGGGAGACAGTGAGAGAGGAACAAAAAGAGGATGAGCATTCAAGGGAGAGAGATGGAAGGGGACAGGGGACAGAGAGAGAGAGAGAGAGAGAGGTGAGGAGAGGGAGATGAAAGAGAGAAGAAACAAGGGGAGGAAAAGGTTCCCCTCATCCCTTTAGCTCCCTCCAGAACAGTCCCTGCCTCAGGGCCTTTGAACAGTTCCCTCTGCCTAGCTCTCTCTTCCCCCAGGGAGCCAAACGATTTGCTCCCTTCCCTCCTCCAGTCTCTGCTCAGCTCGCCTGTTATTTGAGAAACTTTCTCTAACCATCGCGTGATTGCATTTTTTCCCCTAGGATGACGACAGTGATTTTGTATATTGCCTGGTCCCCAGCTCTGCCTCATTAGGCTGTGAGGTCTATGAGGGAAATGCTTTGCTTGTTTTGTCCATTGTGGGGTCCCTCTCACCCTGAAGGGCACCCGGTACAGAATAGATGGCAAATCAATTGTTGGTGGATCTGTTAACTAAATCGAGCGTCCTTTCCTCTACCCAGAAGACTTAAGAATCGTCAATGAGATGCCTTAAGATCTCAAAGACCTCAAAAACCACCTCAGGATATCACCGTGTGGATATCAAACCCTCGAGGAGAATTAGAGTGAGTTCTGCAGAAGAACAAGAGGATTAAAAAAAAAAAACCTCTCCCCACTCGCTCTGTGTGTCTGAATCAGGAATGTGACTCTATACTTTCCCTAAGATTAGAAGGTCTTGAATGAGCTTGAACTCTGTGGCAATTCCAACTCGCTAGCTGCTTTAGAAAACTTCTGCGTCTTCCCGGATTTCTCCATCTATACTTGCTGGGCTTTTGTAAGAGACCCCTCCCCTCCCCCATCTCATGGTACAACAATGGCCTCAAAACCCCTTTTAGAAGGGTTCTATGCTGTCCCTCTTCTACAGAGAGGTGGATTCCTTTGCCTAAGGTCACCCAGTTAGAAAGTGCGGGGCTGGAACCAGGATCCAAAAAAGCCTGGCTCCAGAACCACACTTGTAACCACCGACCGTGCCCTAAAGCATCTTGTCTTGACCAACGCGGGGTTCAAGGGACTTGAAGATTTCAGGGATTGTCAGAACTGACAACCCACCAAGGAAACAGACATTGGGCACGTTGTGCTCCAATCTCCTTTGTTGATCACTCTTTTTGTTCATCATGGAATGTGGGTTGTCATGGTGATGGGAGACGACCACAGAAGCTACTGAGATAAAGGGAAATTTAAAATGGCCGGGAAAGCATGCTTCTTTGAGGGCAAACTTCTCCAAGCCAGCCCGGCCTCTGTGTCCTTTCTACCACCTGGGACCCTAAAGGGACACAGCTATGTGGAAGACGGTCTCTGCTACCCACAGCCAGCCCCTCTGGCCTCCACTGCCAACCTCCAGCCCCCGGCTCACCTCTGCCGCTGCAGGGAGGAAGTCCTCTCGGGGACGTAGCTGGCTCCCCCGTGGTGGCCGTCCCCGCTTCCCCCGCCGCCTCCCCGGGCCCAGGGCAGAGCGCCACCAGCTGCCGAGGAGCCCCCAAACTGCTGAAGCTTGGAGCTGAGTTCACTGATGATGCTGGCTTTTACTGTGGCCAAGGCTGAGGCCTGAGGCTGGGCTAAGGGCCCAGGCAGGGGTGGTGGCGGTGGACCCGGGCCCTCCTCCCAGGGCAGCAGCTTCCGAGGCAGGGAGGAGGCGGATGGCAAGGGCACCGGTGGGCCTTCTGGCTCTACAGCCCCTGGACCGCCGGCCACACCTGCCGTCGAAGGTCCTGAGCAAGCACTCAGCGCCAGCAGCCCATCAGTTCCAGCCCCCGTCACCGAGACCGTGGGGCTGGTGGGAGTGACAGGGTCTCGGAGTCCCCCACCGGGGCCAGGCCGCAGGCCTCCACTGGCCCCAAGCGCCCGGCCCCGGAGCTTAGAGGGAGTCATGAGCTGCGGTGGGTATGGTGGGCCAGGAGGACCGCTGCCCCCGAAGGCCTGGCCGTCCAGGTAGGCCACATACGTGTCCAGAAGCTCCGGCCCACTGGCCACACTGGCCACCCCGCCCCCAGCCCCGCCTTCGGCAGACAGGCTGCTCAGCGTGGACGCGCTGCTGATGGTCTCCAGCGGGTGGTCACTGCTGCTCCGGCTGTCCACCTCCTCGATACCAGAATCTGTGCCAGCTGGAGGGTCCGGGCCAGGCTGTGGGGCAGGGGGAGGCGGGGCGGCTGGGGCTGCTGGGCCCGGCGGAGGCGCGTCCCCAGCAGCTGCGGGGCCCGCCTGGGTCAGCGTGGCCACCTCGCTGTCATAGGAAGTCAGGCTGGATGCGGTGGAGTCCAGCGTGGGAGGGGCGGCGGCCACGGCAGGGGGCGGGGCAGGGGGCGCTGGGCTGGTCGGGGTGGGTGGGTCCGGCAGCGGGTGGGGAGGCCCAGGCGTGAGGGGCGAATCGGGCTTCTCAAAGCTGTTGGAGAACTCCAGGGGCGGGGGCAGCGGTTCCACAAAGAGAAATTCGCCGTCTTCCACGTCCACCGAGGGGGCGGGGGGCGGCAGGACCAGCAGGGGGAGCCCGTTCTCGTCACTGCCCCGCGGGGAGGTCGGCGAGGGGGCCACGGACCGGCGTGGGCTGGGCGGCGGGATCCCCGGCCCGTCCTCCGAGGGGGGCCCCCTTCCCCCCGCCCCAGTGGCCCGGGGCTGGCAGTTCTCGAGGAACCGCACGTGGAGGGGCAGCCGCTCGGGCTCCTCCGGGGCTGCGGACCTCCAGGCCTTGCTCACCCCGGGGTGCGGGGCGGGGGGCTCGGACCCCAGCTGCAGCAGGAGGGGCCCGACCCCGGGGGCGGTGGGGGGCAGGCGGTGCAGCAGGGAGCGTCGGGCAGCTGGCGGGCTGGCCGGAAGGGACTTCTCCTGGCTGCCCAGCCCGGCCCGGTAGCCCAGCTCCCGGCGGGCCGGGTCCGGCGGCGGGGCTCCCCAGAGACGCAGCACTGGCTCGTGGTGGGCGTGGGGCGAGTGGTGGTGCGGCGTGGGCGGCGGAGCCTCGTAGCGGGGCGACGGGGGCCTCGGAGGGGGCTGGGGGGCCCCAGCGCCCTCCGCGGACTCCTTCAGCGCCCGCTCTCGGGCGGCCAGGGCCAGCCCGAGCGGGGAGGCTGGGTCCAGGGCCTTGCCGGTCAGCGGGTGGACCAGGGGCCGCGGCGGCAGGAAGCTGGTGAAGGCGCTGCTGCCTGCGCTGCTTCCGTAGGCCCGGCTGCCGGCTCCGTAGCCCCCGTAGCCGCCGCCACTCCCGGCGCCTGCGGACTCCAGCCGGAGGTAGGGCTCGGCCGAAAACATGCCTTCATCGATGGATTTGGAGTGGCGCAGCCGGGGGCCCGGGGGCGCCCCCGGGCCCAGCGAGCTCTCGCCGCCATCCTCTTCCCCCGTGTCGGTGGAGAGGAAGAGCGTAGACCGCCGGCGGGCTTCGTTCTGCCAGCCCCCCTCTCTCCGAGCCGCCCCGACCAGGGCCGCTCCGAACTGGCTGGTGAAATCGAGGGTGGCCGGGCCGCTGGGCGAGGCGGGGGCGGGCACGGGCGAGGGGGGCGGTGGCACTGGCGACATGGCCGGGGCGGGGCTCGGCGCGGAGGAGCCGCCGCCGCCGCCGCCGCCCCCTCCGCCGCCCGCGGTCTCGGGCTGGGTCGGGGGCTCCGCCTCGGTGCTGCTGCCCTGGCTGCTGCGGCCGCTGCTACTGGTGGATGGAGCCTTGATGATGATGGTGGGGATGGGGATGGAGTTCTTTTCCGACGGGGCGGCCGCGGCCGGCGGCGGCTGCGGGGACGCCGGAGACGTGGGCGAGGGCGTGGGCGGGAGGCCGCCGCCCTTCTGGGGCTCGCCTTCGACTTTGGTCTGCTTGACGAGCGGGCCCTTGCGCCCGCGGCCCGAACGGGCCGGCACGTACATGGCCGCGCTGGCCGCCCGGGGAGGCAGCTGGAAGTAGCGCAGGGCCGGGGCCTGGGAGGAGCCGCTAACCCCGCCCCCGCTGCCGTGGTGCGACGGGGACAGGGCCCCCGGGGTCGCGCTGGGCCCGCCGCCCCGCCAGCCTCGCAGGCTGGGCTGGGGCCCCAGAGCCAGTCGGGGAGGGGGGTCTTCGGGGGAGCCGCCTGTCTCCATCTCCGGGGGATGCGGCGGGTGGGCGTGGTGGTGGTGTGGCTGGGGGGGCGGAGCGTGCGGCAGGTGGGGGGGCGGCGGGTGGTGCGCAGGGGGCAGGGCCCCGCCATGGTACAAGCTCTTCTCACGGCTCCCTACACGGGTGTCAGGAGGGCAGGGCCCATCGAAGGACGACGGCGACGAGGCGGGGTGGGGGCCACCTGAGCCGGGGTTGAAGGGCGCTCCCCGGGGAGAGGGAGTGAGGCGGCCGGAGGAAGAGGGGGCTGGAGGTGTGCTGTAGGGGGGCTCTGGTGGGGACGTGGTGGGCGGCGGCGGGATGTCCTCCGAACCAGGCACAGACAGGCTGCGGCTGAACTTCATGGCTGGAGGTGCTAGGTAGGGTCTCTCATCTTCTGTAGCCCCTGGGAAGACACAGAGGATCCAGAAGCAGGGTGGGGATGGGAGGGGGTGGCCTCTCTGTTCCCCTGTCCCACAGAACTTCAATATTACAATGATAATAATGACACCAGTAGATAGTAAGAAGAACGTGGGTTAGTCTAGAGCTTACCCAGCTGTGATAAATCCAAATCCGCTTGATACAGTAATACAGGTTGTGCACTGCACAACAGCAAACGGCAGAGGGAGCAAGAGAGGTGTGTGCGTGTGTCTGTGTGTGTGGGGTGGGGGGGGTGGGGGGGGTGGGGGGGAATTCAGCTGAACTTCCTTCCAGGGCCAGGAGGGGGCGCCTTTTCTAATTCGCCCAAAGGCACGATATATGCTGGCAGTCGCTTGGGATGAGCAAAAATGGCTTGAGCCAGGAAGAGATATAGTGTTTCTGGGCATACTTATACATTTCTTTTCATGTACATGCAGAAAAGAAATGGAATTAGCACATCAAATCTGTGACTTCACAGCACTGCTTAGGATGAGGCTAATATTTAAAAGAGGGAGCCAATTCATAGGTAAGCAATGTCAGGTAGATGTATAGGTAACTGATATTAGGCAAATGACACACACTGGTGGACTATGGACACTGAAGCTGGGGAAAAGCTAGATCCAAAGAGCAAAACAAATGGAGGAAACTGGAGGAGTGGAATCTTTTGCCTACTTATCAACGGCCAGGGCTCAGTCCTTGATTCCCTTTTCCCCTCTGACTACTCGCTCTCCGTTGACTATCTCAACCAGTGTCACGGCTTCATTCACTGCTTCCCTGCTGAAGACTCCCATGCTTGTCTCGGACCCAGTCCTTGCCCCTGAGTTCCGGGCTTCTATATCCAAATGCTGCATCCACTTGGATGGATGTCTCACTGGCATCTCAAACTCAGCAGGCCCCAAATTGAGCTCCTGATCTCCTCCCACGATCTTCCCAAGCTGCTCTCTTAGCAAATGGCAGCTCAGTCTTACCTACCTCAGGACCTTTGCACTGGCTGTTCCTGCTGTGTGGAATGCCTTACTTCCAGATAGCCCCATGACTCCCCACTTCATCTCCAAGTTTCAGCTCAAACCTGCCCCCCAGCACTCCTGACCTCTCTCATTCTACTCTTTTCCTATTTTTTTCCATAGCGCTTAACACAGCTAACATACTATATCATTTTCTTATTTCTTATCCTTATAATCTGTTGTCTGTCTTCCCCAGCTAGAAGGTAAGCTCCCTGAGGGCAGGACCCTTTAGTCTGTTTTGTTCCCTGACAAATCCCCAGCAGTTTAGCCTGGCATATGGTAGTGCTCAATAAACATTTGTAGAATGAATGAATGAATGAATGGATGGAGTCTGGTATAAGAGAGAATGAACCAGAGTCTGTGGTGGCTTCGACTTAACAGCATCCAGGCAGGGGCAATGATGTCCGCATTTTCTAGATGCAGAGCCCTAGGCCCAGAGACGTGAAGCTGTCTGCCCTGGGTCACACAGCCAGGACGGACAAGAGACAGGATTCAAACCCAGGTTTGCCCAGCAACAAAGCCTGAGCTCTTTGCCCAACTTGATGGTCACATATGGAAGAAGGAAAGAACATTCCCAGGCTCCCTTGTTTTCCCCGTAAACTGTCACCCTCCCAGCCTCCCCTTTCCCCACTGGCATCCCTTACACCCACCCTTGCAGGTGACATACCAATAGACTTTTGCCGGAGCATGAGCCCAGGTCCTGGAGGCAGGTAGGAAGGACGTTCATAACTTGGCTGGGAGCGGTGGTGGGGATCAAAGCTCGACTTTGGGTTGGCAGTCAGAGGAGGAGAGAGAAAAGAGAGCAGAGAAAAATCAGTCAGGGCATGAAAATCCATGGATTCCCCACACAGCCATCCTCCATTCCTTCCCCAGCCTCTGCAGGAAGGGACAGGGGTGTGAAGGAGATGGAAGGGAATTCTGGGGTAGGGAAAGGTTTCTGAGTCCTGACAGCAGCAGCGGGGAGAAAGAGAGGGGAAAAAAGTCAGATTATCAACTGAGCCTGTCTGCTCTGCTTCCCAAGCCGATCACTAATCTGGGCACTTTTCTCCACCCCTGCTGTCGCTGCCCAGGTCCAAGTTACCACCATTGTCTGCCTGGATGACTGCAGTAGCCTTTTCCTTGTCTCCTGGCTGCCACCCCTGTCCCGCCACCCCTTTCTGGTCTGCTTTCCACGCAAGAGTCAGAGGGATCTTTCTAGAAGAAATTCTGGTCATGCTGTTGCCCTGCTTAAAATCCTACAGTCGCATCTCACATCAGTTAGGAGGGGATCCGAATTCCCAAGTCTGGTCTTCAAAGCCCACTGCGGTAGACACTGCCTGTGCCCACCCAGATCTCCTCAGCCAGGATGCTGTGCCCATCCCCAGCCACTGTGAGTGTCACCTGCCTGCAACACTTGGCTGCCCCTTGCTCTGAAGAATCACTCCCCCTCCAAAGGAGTTGACGTGCCCAGGCTGTTACGTGCCCCCACTTCTGGGAGCAGCCTGCAGCCAACTGACAGGAAGGTCTACGGAGGGATTATCTCCATCCTGCAATTCACACTCCCGAGCTCCCCAAGGGATCCCCAAGGGATCAGGCTGAAGGCAAACTCCAGTGGGGACCAGGGTTGCTGACCTTCTCTGCAACCCATCCTGTCTCCCCCATGCCCTTACAGGTTCCCCCTTAGGAAATCGTTGTCTCAAGCATCCTTATCTCAGGCTCTGATTTTAGATTAAGAATCACGGTGATTAAGACACTGTGTATGATCTAGCCCTTGCCTATATCTCCCACTCTGGTCCCACCACGCCCACCTTTTCTTGCTCCTGCAGTGTCCCAAGGTTCATCCCTGCTTTAGGACACCGACAAGTCCTAGATCTTCTCTCTGCAATGGTTTCCTCCTAATCGTCACAGATTCCTTTCCATCTTTATGTCCTCTGCTCAAATATCCCTCCCAGTCACTGCCTACTGCATTTCCCTGTCCTGTTTTCTTCATGACATTTCTCTCACTTCTTGCTTACTGCCTGTCTGTCTCCCTGGCGAGAATGTCAGCTCCCTGAAGGCACCAGACATTATCCCAGGCACCATGGGAACAGGGTCAAGGGCCCACAATACTTTCAGGGGAAATGTTTTAATTTCTTTTCAAATAGGAAGGAAAAATAATTATATTTCAGCCTGGATAATATTCAGCTTTGCATCAACACAGTCATAAAACATTGATTTTTAACTGTTTTTTTTTTTAGGAAGGAGGGGCTCATGAAGGCAAAAGTGCCTAAGGCCCACAGAAGTCATAATGCAGCCTTCCTGAGGGTAGTGACTTTATCAGTCTGGTTCACTGCTAGGTCCCCAGTCCCCAAACAGGCCTGATGTTCTATAAGCTTGTGTCAAATGAACAAGCCAATGTCAGGCACTCTGGGGCCCCGACTCCCCTGCTTCTGCCAGGTGGCCCCATGTGTCTTCCTTCTCCGTCTTTGAGACCAGAAGTTCATAGAAAGGAAGGCCTCTTTGGATGGGGTCCCCACTTTTGGGGTGTGGCCCTAACTGCCCTCACCTCCCCACCGTGCCCCCTCCTGTCTCCCTGCTCTAACCACTCCCCGTTCTCTGAATTTCCTGTGCTGTTTCTCACCTCACAGCCTCAGCATCCTCTGTTCCCTCTGCCTGGAAAATCCCTTCCCCACTCTCTGCTAGGGGAAAACTCCTTGTCGTCCTGGCCCCCACCCTGGCCTGGCCACCCCCTTCCTCTAGCCCTGCACTTCCTAATCCAGTGGCCACTAGCCATTCAGATGTAAATTTCAATTAATTTGAATAAATTTAAATAAACTGAAGTTGAAAATTCCCTTCCTCCATCACACTGGCCACATTTCAAGTGTTCGATCGTCACTCATGGCTGGTGGCTGCCATATTGGACAGTGCAGATGGAGAACATCTCCATCATCACAGAGAGCTCTACCGGACAGTGTTGCTCTAGACCTTCACAGGGGTAGCACCTGTGCTACCCCTCTCACTGCCCTCACCTTGGACTGGGACTATTTCTGTCCCAGTTTGCATCATTTGCAAAATGCATGAATGTTTGCATCATTCATTCATTCATTCATCCATTCCACAGATATTTATGGAGCACCTGATTTATGCCAGGGACTGTTCTAGATGCTGCAGATGCAGCCGTAAACAAGACAGACAAAAGTTCCTGCCCACATGAAGGGCAGGCAGACCATAAACAAAATAAATTAGTAAAATACAACGTGGGTCAGATGGAGGTAAGCGACAGAAGAGAGGGAGATTATAATTTAAAATAAGGCAGTCAAGAAGACCCCGCTGAGAGGGTACAACCTGAGCAAACTCCTGAAGGAAGGAGCGAGGGATGTATCCAGGGGAAGAGTATTCCAGGCAGAAGGAGCAGCAAGTGCAAAGGTCCTGAGGTGGGACTGAGCCTGCTGTGTTCAAGGAATAGTTAGGAAGCCAGTGTGTCTGGAGTGGGTGAGCCAAGGGCTGAGGGGTGGGAGGTGACATCAGACAGGTGGTAGCAGGGTGACATTGGGTGGGATCTGGTAGTTTCAGATGTCTCCTCCCTGGAAAGCCTTCCTTCTATTAGTCTGCATCATAATTTCCTCCACCTATCCTAGGTTAGAGTTATTATAATTATTTGCTTACTTGTTTATGGTCTGTCCCCCTGGGCATGTAGCCTACCCAGTACCCATTCTACTCTTCTTCTTTGATAAGAAAACCCCAATCTTATTTGGCACCTATTGAGAGACTACATTTCCCAGCCTCCCTTGTGGCTAGGTGTGGTCATGGGACTAAGGCTGGCCCAGATGCATAAGTGGAAGTGTTGTGTGTTACTTCTGGGAAGTCTCATCAGAGGTAACACAAGAAGCAACAATGTGCCCTCCTTTGCACTTCTGCCTTTTCACTCTTCCTTGTTCCTGCTGCCTGGAATGCTGGTGCAATAGCTGGAGCTCCAGCAGCCTTTTGGACCATGAGGTGACTTTGTGGCTAGGGTGAGGAGGATCCTAGGTCTTCAAGACCATGGAGGCTACCACACCTGCCTCAGACTCCCTACTCCAGACTTGTTCAAGACGACAGAGATACAAGCATTTGTTTGTTCAAGCCACTGTTATTTGGGGGTTTCTCTTATATACAGCAGAACCCAATTCTGCAAAATACCCCCACTCCCCCGCCAGTGTCAATTCTCTAAGGGAGGTAACTTTGTTTGGCTGGTTCCCTCCTATACTCCCAGGGCCGAGCAGCAGGTCCAGCACATAGTAGTTGCTCAATAAATATTTGTAGAATGAAGGACACCTTGACAAAATGGGGGGAGCACCCCGATGATGTAACCCTAGTCCTGTTCCTTTGAGAGAGTGATGGGGAAGGATCACAGTGACAGGGGAGGGGTCAGAGTGACAGGGGAGGGGACCGAATAACGGGGGAAGAGTTAGAGTGATAGAGGAAGGGTTCCCCTAGCTAAAGAGGGTCCAGACTCAAGGGAGAGGCATCAGATTGGCACACTGGCAGAAGACCTTCTAAGTGGAAAAAGAGGGATCAAATAATGGGTTAGCTTGGCACAAGAGGGATCATAGCAGCAGAGGAGATGTCTGACTGACAGAGGAGCCATAATAGCGTCTGAGGAGGCTAGGAGTGACTGCCTGAGGGGTGGACGGACTCAAGGTGAGACAGGCTGACCTCCCTCAACAAACGGGGAGCGCTATCTCCCACGCAGAGGGGGCAGCCAATCAGAGTGTGCCAGGTGTGTGACGTCACCGACTGCCGGGCAGACTCCTCCCCAGCGAGTTGACCAGAGGTCCCGCCCTCCTCCTGTGCCACCTCGTGGGTCGGCTGTGGGTCGCGTGCCTCCATGGCAGAGTGTGCCCTGGTGCTGTGCACAGGTTAGAGGCTGAAGATGGGCTGGGAAATTCGCGTTAGGGAGCCAGCCCCTGAAAGGGGTGAGGGGGAAGAGATCGGAGGGGGAGACAGATGGAGAGACAGAGCAAGACAAAGACAGAGGTGGGGAGACAGAGGCAGAGATGGGGCTCCAGAGGTGTCGGGGAGAGACAGGAGGGGACATGAGACAGCCATGGCAAGAAAGAGGGACCCAGTAAGGCAGGGAGAAAAAGGCAGTCCTGAGAGAGTCTGCCATGGAGAGGGCCAGAGCTACCCTAGGAGGGAAAGACATGCAGCCAGGAGGTCCAGACATGCCCCGGGAGGGGAAGAGGCAGAGGATGCAACCAAGATGATATGGTAAAAATAGCCAGAGGGAGAAACTGAGTCCAGAGAATGGCTGAAACCAGAACCCAGACCAAGATGTGGGCGGTGGGGATCAGGGGACCCCCCCCCCGCAGGGCGGCCAGTCACCAGGTAACAGACAGTAGCCAGGAAAACCAAAGCCACGCAGAGGGGAGGACAGACAGATGAACTGCAGAGCCCTAGGAGAAGACAGAGCCCAAGAGGGGCCTTGACCTTCAGCGGATCTGCCTGGGGTCTGTACACCCACTGTTGGTGCAGTGGGTCCTCCTCGCCCCCCTTAGGTTTTACGCAGAGGTGTGTTTTTCAGGGAGGGTTGAAATCTCTCCATCCTTAAGTTTTTAAACAGTGGCGTCTTGCACAATCTTTTGCTCTGTCCACTGTGGTGCCGGCCCGTTAAAAGGAGCCTGGGGGGCCACATTGGGCTTCCACACTGCCTGCTTGCCCCCCTGGTTTAGGTGCAGCGGAGTCCAAGTGGGAGAGTGAAGAGGGGAGAGAAGCCGAAACAGATGGGAGATGGAGACCCCATGAGAACAAGACCACCCACTGAGAGAGGCACGGAGATGCAGGAAGGTCGCAGAGGGGTCCCTGTGTTGACTCAGGGGTTAAGATCAGGGTGGCTGGTGGGAGGTGGGGGCAGAGATGGGGGCAGAGAGAGCCCGCAACATGAGAGTGAGGGCTTGGGGGAGGCCCAGGGACAGACCCCAGGAGGGAGAAGAAAAGGGGAAATGACCACTGGCCTCCAGGATCCAGAGGAAAGGGAGGCCCCATGAAGACCTCAGGTGTTTCATTTCTAGGAGATGGGGGCAGGCGGGCAGCTGATTATATTATTGGCCGGTGTCTGGGCCCACCTGGGGGTGTCTTTGGAGCCAGGATCTTGTCTGTCCTATAATGGAGGTTCACACAGCGAGGGGCTGGCACCCTGGCAACCTGGTACTTGGTGGGTACTCCATGCATTTGTTGAATAAATGAAAACAGGACTGGCCCTAATCTGTTACTAGAGACTCCGTACCGAGCCTGGAATGTTGTTGCGGGGTCTCTGGGGCACATGCGGGGGTCACAGTAGGGTCTGCAGTTTGTTATTTTATGGCTTGGGGAGGCTCACCATCCCTTGAGAGCCCCTGTGCTAGAAGCTGATCTCATTCAGTCCTCCTAAGAACCAGCAAGATTGGCTTTACCCCTGTTTTACAGAACAGGAAACTGAGGCACAGAGAAATTAAAAAGCGTGGGCCAAGTGACATAGTAAGTTAGAGGCGGTCAGGCTTTGAAGGCAGGTTTGCCTGGGTCTACTGCCCATGTACTTTCTTATTTTTGGACAGGACTTTTTTTTATATATATATCGGAGTATAGTTGATTTACAATGTTGCGTTAGTTTAAGGTGTACAGCAAAGTGATTCAGTTTTTCTGGTTCTTTTACATCATAGGTTATTACAAGATATTGAATATAGTTCCCTGTGCTATACAGTAGGTCCTTGTTGTTTATCTATTTTAGATACAGTAGTGTGTATCTGTTAATTCCAAACTCTGAATTTATCCCTCCCCCTTACCTATGGACTTTTGATCCTTACACTGACCCTGGGGGGAGGTGGGCACGGAAGATGACCCTAATAGGGCCAGAGATTTCAAATTCCTCGCAAAGCCAAGGACGGGTGTGAAGTGAGGGCTCCTGCATGCAGGGCCCTCTGCCGAGCCCTGAGAAGTGGCCAAGGACCCTCTGCCTCTAAATCTGGGAGAAATTCTAGGAGTCTCGATACAAAATTTGCCACTTGCATTTGGCTCTTGTAAAAGTACTAGGGGCCTTCCCTGGTGGCGCAGTGGTTAAGAATCCGCCTGCCAATGCAGGGGACATGGATTTGATCCCTGGTCCGGGAAGATCCCACATGCCACGGAGCAACTAAGCCCGTGTGCCACAAACACTGAGCCTGCGCTCTAGAGCCCGCAAGCCACAGCTACTGAGCCCGCGAGCCACAACTACTGAAGCCTGCATGCCTAGAGCCCGCACTCCACAACAAGAGAAGACACCGCAAGGAGAAGCCCGCGCACCGCAACAAAGAGTAGCCCCAGCTCGAGGGAACCAAAGAAAGCCTGCGTGCAGCAACAAAGACCCAATGCAGCCAATAAATAAATAAATAAATAAAATTTTAAAAAAAGTACTAGGCCTTCTAGAATAGGTGGTTGAGCCCTTAAGAGGGCTATGGATAGATTTCAGGGGGGCCCTGCACGCTTACTTGGATGGGGGAAAAAAAACCTACATCTTTATTTTCATTATTCTCCAACTAAAACACAACATTTTCTCAATTAAGGATGTAGGCAACAGCCCACGTCAGTCTTAGCAAAACCTGTGACTGTATCCCCAACAGAAATCACAGGTATTTCTGTATCCTTCATTGCAGAGGCTGCAGATTTCTCTAAATAGTGTTTATGCTTCTTAGGACTTCGAAATTAGAGTAGTCAAGATCCACCACCAGATCTTTCTGGCTACCACGCGAAGAAAAGGCACCGACATTACTATATCGCAAATTTTGCTTTCAAAAAATATTTTGATAACTGTATTTCGGTGTAACTGACTTCTTTTGTTACCTTATGTAGTTTTTTAAATTCTATTTTTGGTTCAAGGGACTTGTAACCTAACTTCGTCCACTCACAAGAGCCGAACTCTTTGCTCAGGCTGGCACTGCCCTCGAGTCTACACCCTTCCATTGTCACTCCCCATGGTTATGTACTGTTCTTGACCCTTACGGATTATGTTTTATTTTATGCATTTATAAGCATTATTATGAGGACTATGCCAGCCTGCCAAAGGGGTCCATGGTCCCGCAAAAGTCAAAGCACCCAGTTTTAGAGTCAGTGGTCCCTTGGTCACCAGTGGTGGGTGTGGCCTGTAAAAGGAGGGAGTCAGAGGGTGGGGTCAGAGGGCAGGGCCTGGGCAGAGAAGAAGGAAGTGCTGAGACAGAGGTAGGGCCCCGTGTGGCCTCTGGAGGGTGGAGGGGGGGAAGCGCTGGCAGGGCTGGTGGGGGATGTGTCCCCATGAAGGGGCACAGTCCAGTGAGGAGGGCAGCCAGGAAGGGACCAGCAGGTCCCCACCCGAAGAGCCAGGGCCGTGGCTGGATCACGGATCCAGTTGCCTGACTGCCTGGGGTTGAAATCCTGGCTCCCTCTCTGTGCCTCAGTTTCCCTTCTGTATCACAACCGAGTGTACCTCACAGGATGATTCCAAGGAACGAATGAGATAAGCCACGTAAAAACGTCGTGTCAGAAATGTGATCAACACCCACTATAGGTTAGCAGGCAGAGCGCAGACAGAAATGATAATTAATATTTTAATAACTACCACTTGTTGAGCACCTATTATTATGTGCTGTGCCTGGGCCAGGGAGCGCCATCCATGACATCGTTTTACCTTCCCTGAGACCCTTGAGGTGGGATGGAGATGAACAGAAAGAGTTGGGCAAGAGAGGCAGCACATGAGGAGTCAGGATGGAGAGTGGAGGGAGGTGAGAGAGATGGGATCTGGGGGGACAACAGGGAGGAAGAGGATGGGCCGAGAGGAAAGGGGACGCCCAGAGTGGGGAGAAAGGAGGGAACCCCAGGAAGCGCGGTGCCCCGTAGGACGGGCATTGAACACGGGGGAGTCAGGAAGGATTTGCAAGGAGAGAGGTAAAGGCTCCAAGTTGCCCTGTGCATCCCTCAAGCTTCCTTCCCCCCAAGGGCCCAGTTCCCCAGACCAGGCTGCCTACCTCAGTGGCAAAGAAGCCTTTGGGTCGGTGTTTGCCCAGGGACGCGAGGCCACCAGGCCCAGGACTCTCACTTGCACTGATGGTCTGCTGAGCTGCCGCCAAAATTTCATCCAGTTTGTCTAGGGGGAGGCGGAAGAGGGAAGGAGAGCCAGAGAAATGAAGTTTGCTTTGGCCTGGCGCAGAGACAGAGCTGCCGGGAGCCCATTCAGTGTCTTGTGTGAACCAGAAAAGGGCACCCTTGTCTCCCTCCCGGTGGCCCGACGGCCCTGCTTGGAGACACAGTCTCCAGCCCGGCAGGCAGGACCCAGCGATGGGAAGGGGTGAGGGCGGTGAATAGGACAGCCATCGTGTGAGGGAGGGTGGAAGGGAGGCAGAAGGTAGTGGGGAGAGGCTCAAAACAGAGGTGGGAACTCAGACTTGAGGGCTGGGGCCAAGTTGAGGCGTGAAGGTGATCAGGGCGGGGGTGGCTGAAGGGGGCGCGGGCCTGGAGAGGGATGGAGCGGATGCGGCACCCCGGGGGGGGGGGGTCGGGGCCCTGGACAGCCCAGGGAGCAGGGCCGGGCCATCTTACTGAGAGCCATCTGGTACACGGTCCGCTTTTTCTCCATGCTGGGCACCGGCGCAGGTTGCTGCTCGTACTCTGTGGGCAAAGGGTGCGGATGAGGCCCAGGGGCGCCCCCGGAGGGCGGGGCGGAGCGGGCTCGGCCGGCGGGCGTGGCCGGCGGGCGTGGCCAGCGGGCGTGCGCAAGCGCGAGTGGGGCAGTGAGGGGCCGGGGCGGGGGAGGGGCGAGTCCGCCGGCGGGGTGGGGACGGGGGCCCTCCCGCCAGTCCTGTGCCCACTCACCACTCTTCTTCTTCCAGGGCGAGACTAGCCCGGGGGAGAGGCAGTAGAGGAGCCAAGAGTTAGGACTTCAGGGGGAGGCGAGGGGCCCCCTTTCTGGAACGCCCGCCTCCCTCAGGGCCCTGGGGTGAGGGCGGTCAGCTAGCGGCCTGATCCGCCCCCGGCAGGGGAAACAGGACCCCCCAGGTCCACTCGGCCCCGTCTGGAGGGAGGGGCTCGCCTTCCTTTCTGTTAGTGGGAGTGAGGGGAGCTGGTGGAGGGGGAGATGGAGAATGGCGGTGGGGTTGAGGTGGGACAGAGGGAGAGAGGGGCTAGAAAGGAAACAGGGACCCGCAGAGAGGAACGTACGGACGCAGAGAGAGACCCCGACAGAGAAACAGATGTAAGAGGACGAAGGAAAGTCGACTGTCAGACGCCCTTTCCCAGCGACACACACGCAGGCCAGAGAGAGTCTGACCCATGGACCGGGGGACGGGATCAGGACGAGGACCCCTGGTCACTAACAACACTAACAAACTCCAGGGATGGTCCCGTCTCCCTCTGCCCCTTTCCCTCCGCAGCACCTGGGCCCCAGCAGCCCCGCAAGCTCACCCATCTCCTCCAGCTCTGAGGTCATAGACTTGGAACGCAGGGAGATGGTTGGGGGCGGGAGCCGCTTAGCCTGCGGCGGTGCTGCAAAAATGAGCGGGGTCCGGCATCAGTACCACGGAAAGAAAGCCCATGACCTTCCCCCCCACCGTTCACCACGCGGCGCTCCCAGAGCTCGGAGGAGAGATGCCATCCGCATGTTGAGCCCTCACTCAGTTCCTCTCCAGAGGGTCATGCACAAGCAGCCTTGGGGGAGGGAAGGCTGCTGGTGGTGGTAGGGGCCATTGGGCCATTCGGGCTCCTGAGGATTGTAGTCTAGCAGCAGTGGGGGACCCGGGCCCGGCCACACAAGTGGGGAGAGGAGCACCTTTCTTATGAAGAGCCTCATCCATGTCCGGGTGCCGGGTGACCATCACCACCTTGACCATCAGCGTGTTGCCCCCTTGGCGGATCATGTTCACCACCTGCCGGTGGCCGACCTTCACCACATTCTGCCCGTTCACCTGTGGCACAGACACCCCCAGAGCACATCCAGCAGGTGAGGGGAGGGATGCTTTCCACTTCAGGGTCCCCATTGAAGTGGCCTCCTCCTGCCTTGCCCTGTATGTGGCACTGGCGGTCACTCTTCTCTCCCCTTGACCCTCCTCTGCCTTGCAAGCCCCCAACTCGCTGTTCCTGTAACTCTCCTGGCCTCAGGGTTGGGGAAGGGCCTGGGCCCACCCTATTTGCCTCTCTCTCCCTCCTTGCCCTCCAGCACTGTGTGTGTGTGTGTGTGTGTGTGTATGTGTGCAAGCGCGTGCCCCGGGGGGCAGCTCTGTCATCTGAGATACTTCAGAAACGCTTTCAGATCGAATCACTGAAGAAGCAGAGGCTGGCTGCGGGGGGCGGGGGGGGGGAGGGGGCGGGGTTTGGGAAGCTTTGGTGCCAAAGGAGAATCTGGATTTGGGCAGCCGCATCCTGGCATAGATCACGAAGGGTCTGAGGATTTGTTGCTAGGGGCCCAGAGGAGAGCGCGGTGTCTGTGGAAGGTGGGCCAGGGGTAGGGTCTTCGGAGAGGCCTTTGGGGCTCACCTCAATGAGGAAGTCTCCCATCCGCAGTCCGGCTCGCCATGCCACGCCCCCCTCGTCCACCGACTCCAGATACTGCAGCGCCGGGAAGGCCGGGGTGGGGGTGAACTCCTCGATGGGGGTCTGCGCTGCAGATGGGGAGGAGCCGGCGGGGTCGGAGGGGAGGGGGTGGAGAGGCCGAGCAGGGGATGGGGCTCAGACCCAAGTCACGGAGGCCTCACCGTAGCTGAGGGACCAGCACCCTGGGGTGGGGTGGTGGGCAGGCTGGGGGTCCCTTTCCCTGTCCTTCCCCCTGGGTCAGAGGGCCCTTCTCCCGTGCCCTCCCCGGCCGGCACTCACCCTTGGCCCCCCGGAGCACGAACCCAAACCCCTCACTGTCCTTCTTCTGCAGCAGAACTGTCTTCTCCTTGATGATGTAATCACTGGCGGGGAGGGTGGGGGAGGGGCAGGGGTGGGGCGGGTGGAAAAGGGCTCATGAGACCCAGAGCCCGTGCCCCACCAGCCACCTGGTGACCTGAGCCCAAGCTCCAGAACGAGTCATCCCCCCTCCGAGGAGTTTCCTCACCCACTCCACGTGTGTATGCTCGCAGCAGCCCTGACAAGCCTCCCCCTCAGAGCCCAGAGAGCTCGCTCTCCCACTCAGTCTTTCCTCATTCATCCATCGGTGCATCCATCCACCCATCCATTCAGCAAAGCACAGTGTGGGGAGTGGAGGGCTAAACTGCCAGATCGCCAGACAGCCTGGCTGGAGTCCCTGCTAGCCACTTCCTGCCGGTGACCTTGAGCCCACGACTTTAACCTTTGGCGCCTCAGTTTCCTCATCTATAATGCGCAACAATAACAGGCTGCACCTGACGGGGTCGCTGTGGAAGTTCCCTATATATAGTATGTATAGTATTCGGCACAGTGCTGGGTACCGTAGCACATGCGCAATAGAATTCATTCGCTGTCTTCGGTCAAGTCTTTTGGTCTAGAGGACACATGCACTTGGATAATACCTCTCCCAACTCCTTGACTATATATATGCTCCAGTAACTACTCCCCAGGTCCCCACACATATTGTAACATTGCTTATTCAGCATTGTCCAATATGGTGGCCACTAGCGGCCTGTGTCTATTTATATGCAAATTAATTAAAAATTAAATCAAAAAATTCAGTTCCTCAGTCCCACTAGCCACGTTTCCAAGTGCCTGGCAGCCACATGCGGCTAGTGGCTACCACGCTGGACAGCACAGATACATAACATCTCCATCGCCGCAGAAAATTCTAGCGGACAGCGCTGACATCTATTTCCCGGTATATCTCAAATGTATCTCCTTCATGCAGTCAGTAGATTCTAGCAAAATGCAAACTGCGTGTGAATACGTGGATGGTCCCCAGTAAGGCCACCAAAGCCCACCAGCACATTTAGGCAAGGCTCACATACCCAGCAAAGTTCAGTTAAACTCAAACCTATTCCGTGTATCTCAACAGCTGCCCGGGGCTCACTCAGATAACAGCCCCAAAGCCTAGACGTCACCACTGCGTACATCAGGATTACACATCCATTCCATTCCAGGCACCCCAGTATACAGCAGGAATACCCAGACACCCCGGCTCCAGGCTCCTCAGAATACCCACAGTCACCCCACCCCAGAGCCACCAGGACACGTGCCTTGCTGTATCCAGAGCATCCTGCAGTCAGGTCAGAAACCCGGCCCAGCACACACACAGACCCCCTCACCGTACCCCAGTAATACCCACGGGCCCTAGCACACTCCAATAATAGCCAAGCATGCTCCCTGCGCGCTCCAATTACCTGCCCCCAGAGATCTGACAAAACAGCCCTCCACGAATACTCCAGTATATTTCAGTAACACCCCGACACATCCCAGTATGCTCCAGTAGTAACTCCCCTTCGCTTTGATCTCAGTCTGTTCCCATAACATGCCCCCTGAGCACAAACCAGCACACGCCAATAACACTTAAGGTGCTCCTGCTGTATTTTGGTGCCACCCTCCCTCCACACACACAAGCACGCCGGATACTCCCACGACCCCCCAGGATGTCCACTGTCAAATCCAGGCATTTGTATCATAGGGACGTCCCTGCTCCCACCCTCCTTATTATAATCTGGTGGGCCCAACAGCAGGCATGCGCGTGTAGATGCAGCCCGCCACGGCCCTTGCTCAAAGTTCACGATGGTCCCATACACACGTCTACACCATACCCGCTATGTCTTCCTGACCTTATATTCAACCCAGGGACCGGCCACCTTTGTAGCTGGGTAGATGGGATGTTGGAAGAGAAGGAGGGAAGGGGTTGAAAGGGATGGGGGAGGGGAGGGGAGGAAAGAGGCAAAGAAGGCACCAAGAGTGAGTGTACAGGGCTGACAGA
This sequence comes from Balaenoptera borealis, assembly GCF_965194805.1. Lineage (NCBI taxonomy): Eukaryota > Metazoa > Chordata > Mammalia > Artiodactyla > Balaenopteridae > Balaenoptera > Balaenoptera borealis. The sequence continues at coordinate 63,101,837 of NC_138878.1, forward strand.
AATTGGTTGAGAAGTCAGAGCTGCCGGCTCCTGACCATGAACTCTGTGGCATCCTTGTCCCCACCTCTGTGCCCACGGCGTAACCTGACATGCTCCTTTGAGCCCTCATATCCTTGCTACCCCCATAGCCCTTCCAGATCTCCAGGGCCCCACCCCCCAGTGGCCAGTAATGCTATTCAGATCCCCTTTATTCCTCATTTACAGAAGTTTCACTTGTCTTCATGCATGCCACAAACCCCTACTTTTCCCCCAATTTCCCCCTGCCCCTGGAATCTCTCACCCACACATTCTCCTCACACTTCATACATAAGCCTTCCCCAAACATCCCATCCCCCATACAATTCAACAAAACTCCCATATCCTTTAGATGCCAAGAAGAAGCACTTGATATGTGCGAGGCAGTATTTGAAACCCCTCATGGGTAAATGACTTAATTGTCTCCCACAGTCAGCCCCCAGGTAGGTGTGGGTACCATTTCCACTTTACAAGTGAGGAAACGGAAGCACAGAAAGGTTAAGAAACTTGCCTGAGCTCACACAGTGAACAAAAGTCTTCAACAATGCCCCAGAAAATACCTGGGTAACTCAGTAGTAATACCCTCCACTCCACTGCACCCAAATAGCCCAGCACAAAGACATCTGTCCCAAATTCACCATGCACGTGCCCCACCACCCCCCCGTGCCTGAAATTTATCCCAGGCTATGCCAGTAACACAACAAGGAGTAACATCTATTGAACCATTGCTGAATGCCAGATGGCGTTCCAAGCACTTTACATTTATTTATTCACTCAGTCCTTACAACACCCCTGGGAGGGGTTGACTGCTATCATTCGCGTTTTATAGATGAGGAAACTGAGGCACCGAGAAATAACTTGCTCAAGATCACACCGCCAGAAAAATGTCAAAGCCAAGATTTTAATTCCCCGCAGGCCACCCATATACCCCAATAATATCCAAACACACCCGGACCATCGAAGCACCCCCTCTGTCCCTCCCTCTCAAGTCTCCCCATCCTGGGCATATGCCTCTCTCCTTCCCACGAATTTCTCACACAAATCCCAGCTCTGTGTGGCGTCTCTCTCATCCACCACATTCTTCTTGAGCTGTCTAATGGCCCTCTTGCCCTCACAGCTTCCTGCAACTCTGTACTCCTTCTCCCCCACTCCTGTGTATGCCCCCTCCTCGCTCTGCACCCCGATCCCCCCTCCTCCAAATCATCTGAAAGCTCCACAGGACCCTAACCCACCCCCCATCAGCCCTCACTTCCGCAAGCCCTCATCACACCCCACGGGGTCCTCCCTTCACCTCCCATTTTGCCCTCACACACCCCACATCCTCTTTCCCAAAGTGTCTTCCATTGATTTCTGTGACCTCCTCACCCCTCTCAGGCCACCTCTCCCCCTCCTTTGCCCTCCTCCCTCCCACATCCTCTCGAGCCTGTGTACAGAACCTGCACTGTGGCCCCTACAGCATCCTAGGTTTCTTTCAAACTCCCCAGTCCCCCCCCCTTCCATTCTCATCCGTGGAAACCTCCTCCTACTTTTGCATCCTCAATTCACTTCATCACACACCCTTCCTTCCGCCTCCTTTTGCTTGCAGCTGCATTTCATTTACATTCCCTGCATCCTCTGTCTGTGCTCTCCCTAAACTGCCTAAATCCCCACCCCCAAATTCTCTTCACATTTCCTGCATTCCCTCCTTACCCCGTTTCTCCGCACACTCCACACACGCTCTATGCTCTGGTGTTCCCCATGTCCCCCCACTTCAGTGTCCCCCCCGCCACCGCCGTTCCATTCTCATCCTGTCACCCTCCTACCCAGACCCTCTAACCCCACCCCTGCCCTAGTGTTCGCTACCCACGCAGCACCCCATTCATGCTCCGTACTGCTGACTACCTGCCCTGCAGGAGCGCGGACAATGCTCTCCCCCAAGCCATGCCTCGGCGACCCTGAGCGGCCTCTGGAGCTCAGCGGCCAGCTCTTGTTCACCAGATCCCACACACAGAGACTGCGGCAGCATCGACTCCCTCCACCCCCACCCCGAAGGTCCCTCTCACACACCCAGCATCCCACAGCCCAGAGCCTGCTGCTGTACATAGCGCCCCCCTCTGGTTCTCAGCCCCTCCCCGCGTACCCATCTCCACCGGCCTCTCCAGGGCCTGCACACAGGCCCCCACGCGGGGAAGCCAGCCCCCTCCCATGCTGAGAAGCGGCACACACAGGCAGATGCAGCTCCCCGTGCAGAAGCTCAGCCGTGTCTCAGCACACGTGCCCCACACAGGCATAGACCCCCAGGGGGCAGGGAGAGGGGCGCATGGGGATGGAGACACACGGAGTCACTGGTGAAGGGGGGGAGCTGTCGGGGAGAGGACAGGCCTGGCAAAGGAGGGTGGGTGTTGGGAAACATAGCCGCAGTCCCTGGGACAGACCCCCCCCCCAAACACACACAAACACACACGAGTCCCTAGAGAGCCTCGCTATCGCTCCAAGTCACACACAGAGACAGACGCCGTCAAACAGGGACACCCAGATGGACACAGTTGGGGGGTGGGCTGGGAGCCCACCATCTCTCCATCCCTCTCTCTCTCTCTCTCTCTCTCTCTCTCACACACACACACACACACGCACACACACACACACACACGGCTGCAGGGAGCCACACACGCACGCACACACACACGCACACACACACACACACACGCACACACACACACGGCTGCAGGCAGCCACACACGCACGCACACCAACACAGCCACAGGGACACACGCACAGTCTCACAGTGACACGCAGCGGAAAAAGAGGAAGGGAGGGGAGGGGAGGCCGGGGGCGGGATGCGTGTGTGATTGGGGGGGGGAATGGCTGTGAATGGGAGAGAGGGGTATGAATGGGGGGACTTGCCAACTCCTTGAAGGGGTGTGGGGATACAGGAATCAGAGAAACGCGGGCCTGGGGTGTAGGCGCCTGAGCGGAGGGCTCCAGAATGGGGGCGCTAAGGGTGGCAGAAAGGACAAGTGGGGCCCGAAACCCGGAGTGGAGTCCGTTTGGAGGGCCTCCCTTGGAGGGAGGTCTTGGAGGAAGAGCTGAAGGGGGCCTGGAAGGGCCTGCGAGGGGCCTGGAGAGTGCGTGTGTGCGTGCGTGTGTGTGTGTGTGTGTGTGTGTTGCGGGGTGCTCGGGGAGAGAGGCCCAGGGAGGCGGATGAGAAAAAGAAGGGTAGAGATGAGGGGTCCGGAAAGGCTTTAGGGCTGAGAGGTTAGGGCAGAAGGGCGGAGGGGGCGGCTTGGGGGCGGGGGAGGAGTCCCAGGGATGGGGGATTAGCGGCTGGGGGAGGGTCGTCACAGCGGGCCGGGGCCTCCTGGTCGGGCCGCGGAGAAAAGGGGCGGCGCGCTCCGTTACCTGTAGATATACCAGACGCTGCGCCGCCGGGGCCCCAGGGCCGGCCAGCTGGAGGAGAGCGCGGGGGGCGGCTGCGGCAGGGAGCCCCCACCGGGGCGGCCCCCGAGACCCCCGGCGCCGCCGCCCGCAGACAAAGCCATCGCCGCCGCGGCCCCGGCCCCGGCCCCGGTCCCGGTGCCGGCCGCCCCCGCCGCCGCCGCCGCCGCCGCGTCCCCGTCCCCGCTCGGCCGAACCCCCGTGTCCGGGCCCCCAGGCCCCGCCTCATGCTGACCCGCGCCGGGAGGGGGGAGGAGGAGGGGGCGCGCACCCTCCCGCGGGAGGGAGGGCAGGGCCGGGGGCTCACATGCCGGGGGGCGCGGGGGCGCGGGGCGCGGGGTCGGGCCGCGGCGGGAGCGAGAGGACCGCGGACGGCGCCGGCTTCAGCACCGCGGACAGCTCCGGAGGCGGGCGGCGGGCGCGAGGCTTAACCCCTTGCCGTCCTGCGCCGGGCGGTGGAGGGGGCCGGACAGGGGGGAGGGGAACGTGGGGGCCCCCTTGGCGGGAGAAGGGGGAGGGGCGAGGCGCGGGGGGGGAGGAGAAGGGGAGGCACTTCCGGTCTGGCCCTCCCCCTTAACCCCCCCTCCCCCCTCCAGAGCCCTCCCGCGCAGGTGCAGAGAGAGGGAGAGGGGGGAGAGGGACGCACAACATCACACAAGATGCCTCGCAACCGCGTGCAGGGACGCGCGGACCAAGCCCCACTTCCCAAGCAGGGACAACACGGTGAGAGAGACCCCAGGAGGGGACACACAGACCCCCCCACACCCGCAGACAGACACACAGTGCACCCCAACACAGTCTGGAAGGGCCGGAAAGGGAAGGCCAGGACGTTCAGACTGGGCGCCAGAGCAGCGAGAGACACCCCTCCCCCCAAAGAAGTCCAGGAGGAGGGACATCCACTCTCCACGGCTCACACGAGAGCCGCAGACCCCCAGGGAGAGGAGAGAGGGCAGCACAGGCTAGGAGGACAGTACAGCTCCAGCTGGGATGCGGGGTCACAACACAGGCCAGGGCACCCCAGACAGGGGGGCGGAGAGCAGGGCGGGGAGGCAGGAGAAGGAGAAGCTCAGACACGCCGCAAACACAGCAGCACATGCCAAGCGGGCACAAGGAGTGGAGGAGAGGGAAGAAAATGCCCTCGACGAGACAGAGCTAGAGAGAGGAGAAGGAAGTAGCTGAGGGCCAGAGGGACCACCCCCATCCAGCTGTAGAGCAAGTAACCCCCAAACCAAAGCCAAGAGGAGACCCAGAGAGACACTGACAGAGACAAGAAGCAGAGGCTGATGGGGAGACTCCGGGTGGTGGTGGGGGGGACCTCGATACTCACCCAGTGCCCAGAGCCGGAGACGTGCCAGGCGAACACGCACAATGGTCAAGCGCCTCGGACACTTGGGGCGCAGGGTGGGACCCCAGTCCCGCCCTCTCTTCTCATATTGTCATTTCTCCCCCCCCCACTCCCCCATCCATCCCCACTGGCCAGAACACAGACACATAGGTTTGGACACATTTAATGGAAGGATGCCATGAACAAGGAGACCCTTCCCTGGATTAGGGGGAGCGGTGGGGGAGGGGAGGATTCATCTTTCAGATGCCCGCTTACGACCATCCCTCCCCCACAGCCTTGCCCTTCTGGAAGCTCAAGCCCTGGAGTCCTCCCCTCTTCTGCCCTCCCCTCCCCCAACACCCCAGGTCCTGAATTCCAGATCAGACAGGTGCAAATGCATGCACACAACTTTATCTGTTAATGCGCCGCACACACAGTGACATGCGTTAAGAGGGACAGGCATGTGCAGAGACCCAGCTGCCCACATGTGGTAAGCAGGACATCTCTGGAAACACTGGCTCTCATTCTCAGACACACAGATTCAGGGAAATGTGCAGAGCCAGCTGCACGATTAGCCACAATCGTGCACCCATAAATGACAGCCACAAATGCGCCCACCTATACAGAGCAGGACAGACCCTCTCGCTGTCACGGGCACATGTGCAAGGCTAGACATCTAGGGGCCTCCAGCCACACATGCACACAGACACGCGTCATGCGCACCTACAGAGACACACGGGCAAGAACACGCTCGGGGAATCCGTACAAGGATGTTCGCCTGTGTAAGATGTTCACGCACAGGGAAACTCCAGCTCTGGTGGTGCACACACATCCATACAGCCCCCAGGCACCCCTTCCTTCCCATTCCTAACCCCATCCCCTCCCTTCCCCTCCCCTCTCACCTCCCTGGGCCAATCCCATCCATCAAGCTTCAGAAGCAAGTCAGCCAGCAGCCAGGGAGGGGAAAGGTGTCAGTGTGCCTTCTCCCCGCCCCCACCCCGCCTGGCCCAGCTCTGCCCGCCCCCCTCCCTACGCCAGCACAGGAATGCATACACTTCTGCTGCACAGGACTGCACAGAGATGTGGCACATGAAGGAGACCAGAGCCGCCAGCCAGCCACACACATGAGCGCCCCAGCCCCCCAGGCACCCCCACCTTGCCCCAATCCATTTCATCGGTCTCTGGCTACCCCAGAGCTGGGCAGTCTCAGTGGCTGCCAAGGACGGTTTGGGATTGGGCTATGTAGTCTGAAGCTAACTCTGCCTTCCCCCACCCCTGGATCAAAGTTTAGAGGGAGCAGATGAGAAAGGAGGCTTAGAGGCGGTGGAAATATTTAAAAGGTGGAGTGTAAGGGAGTTGGGGCGGGGGGGGGGGGGCGCCCGAGGGTGTAAGGACATTTACCTTGGGGCATCAAAGCTGTCGTAGGAGCCCACGGTATAATGCCGGAAGAGTCTCTTTGCCTTGTCACTTCGGCTTTCTGCAGGGAGACAAAGGATGACCTTGGACCTTCACTCTGGAAACCATGGGCCCACCCCCTGGGGTCCTGGCCCAAGCCTTCCCATCTACCTCCCAGCACCCCACCCCCATCAGGAGGGGGAGGGAAGGGACATGAGAACCTAGAGTAAATCGGGGACAATTGGGGGCTCCTCGTTACCTTGCTTTGCCTCCTGGGAGCGGTTGGCCACCTCTTCCAGGCAGTCAGAGGGGAACCAGCCGATGCGACCTTTGACCTGGCCTTCCCAGAAGCCTCCTTCCCCGACGCTAAGCACTAGATGGGGAGCAGGGACATAGAAACATTTCTGCATTTCTGTGCTGCCCACACCCCCATCCGCTCCCAACACTTGATGCACGGCCTTTCCAGAATTCTCAGCACCTAGCACAGAACCTGGCCCAAGGGCATCCTTAATAAATGTCCAAGGAAGGGGCAAGGGGGAAGGGGGAGATACAAATCATGTCGCTTCTGCATACTAGCTTCCTGGACCCAGTGGCGACATCAAAACGGCACTGGGGAAAAGGGCTGTGTCCCATGACGTGGTCCTTGGAGGTTAGGGACACGCCCACAACTGGTTCTCATCTCCCCCGGTAACCAGTCACAACTCAGTTATTCCAAAATTTCCCTAAACCCTCCTAGGCTCCTAGGTCAAGTTCTACACCCCCATCACTGCCCCTGCCGCCTCCTGCAGTCTCCTTGCCACTTAATCTTTTGTCATCTGTTCCCAGACCCCTCCTTCCATTTCTCTTTGCTTCCCCTGGCTCTAGAAGGGACAGTAGAATCACCTCTTTCCTTCTCTCCACCGCTCGTTACTGGAGGCCACTTCCTGCCACCCTCACCCCTTAACCATCAAGCACACATTGACCGACAGCAAAGATGGGCAGCAGGGGCAGCTAATGTTTATCCAGCTCTCACTTGGGGCCAGGACCCTAAGTGGGGGGGGGGCACTTTCATTCACCCCATTTTACTGGTGGAGAAACTGAGGCTCAGAGAGCTGAGGTCAACTGCTCAAGGTTTTGCAGCTTGCAGTCGACAGAGCCTGGATTTGAACACGGCGCTGTTTCCAGAGCAGATGCTTTTAGTCATTTATTTTTGCTACCTCTCTGTTCCAGCACTTTGCTGCTGCTGTTCCTGATGACGATGAGGGCAAGCCCAAAGTCATCCATCTCTCCAGCACCTTTCACAGCTCTGTTCCCACTCGGCCCTTCACATCCTTTGCTCACTCCACTCCTACCTACCTGGTAGGTAACAACTGATTTCCCATTTCAAAGATGAAGTTGAAGCTAGAGCAGAACAATCTCTTGCCCAGGGATGGCTCAAGCCACGCTAGGATTGGGGTTGGGGCCATCTGATGCTTTTCCCTGCACAAACCACCTTCTCTGAGAGGGTCTGGGGAAACCAAATGGAGGAGATGCTCAAGGTCATGGAAGAGAGCAGGAGATGTGTGTCAAGGCGTCTGGGTTCTTGGCTGGCTCTGCCATGTCTGGCTGGGTGGTCTTGGAATCAATCATTTGTTCACTGAACAAATATGTATTTAGTGCCAGTCATGAGTCAGACATCAGGCTAGGAACTGGGTAGAGCTGTTGGACAAACTAAATGTGGTTCCTGCCCTCACAGAGCTTCCAGACTGGCAGCCATTAGAGGTATAACTCTCCAAGTGACCCCATGATTGGAAACTGAGGTCAACGCTTGAGGGACAAAGGAAAGGGTATTTGGAGAAAGGCCAGATGGGAGTATATAAATCCGATGGCAAAGGGGGACCACAAAGGTGTCTCAGAGGATGTGACATATAGGCTGAGACCTGAAGGATGCTAGGAGTGGAGGAGGCAAAGAGAGGAAGGAAAGGTTTTCCAGGCAGAAGGAACATCATGTGCAAAGGGTTTGTTGTGGAAAAGGACTTGGGGGACTTCCCTGGTGGCGCAGTGGTTGAGAGTCCGCCTGCCAATGCAGGGGACATGGTTTCGAGCCCTGGTCTGGGAAGATCCACATGCCTCGGAGCAGCTAAGCCCGTGCGCCACAACTACTGAGCCTGTGTGCCACAACTACTGAGCCTGTGTGCCACAACTACTGAAGCCTGCGCGCCTAGAGCCCGTGCTCCGCAACAAGAGAGGCCACCGCGGTGAGAAGCCCGCGCACCTCAGCAAAGTGTCCCCCGCTCGCCGCAACTAGAGAAAGCCTGTGTGCAGCAACAAAGACCCAACACAGCCAAAAATAAATAATAAATAAAATAAATAAATTAAAAAAAAAAAAAAAAGGACTTGGAGCATTTGAGGAATGGAGAGGAGGATGAGGTCCCTGGAGCCCTGTGGGTGAAGGAAAGAGTAGCATGAGATGAGGTTGGTGGGCGGGCAGAGGAGGGGCTTGCAGGCCAGGCTAAGGCACTAGGCTTGGGTCCTGAGAGCAGAGAGAGCCCGCTGCCTCATCGGGCTGTGGCAAAGGTCAGTGACATTGTGGATGTGGGTGTGCTTCGAGGCAATTAAGCATCTTTTAATGAAAGGAAAGGATAGGAAAACAGGGCAGTGCATAGAATTGCTGGGCTTGACATTCAGAAAGACACATGGAAGATACAACCCATGGCCCTCTGCCTGTGCGAAGGTCCCTCACACTTGGCCTCAGCTTCCCTTTCTTCTTTTGCATCCTTCAAAGCACAGACCTGACCCCACCTCCAGACCCACACACATACACACACAAACATACACACCCATACACTCGCTCCCCAGGCACGGTGCCTCCAGAGGCACTGCCCCTGCCCCCCACAGTTAACTTGGGCATTTGGTCATTCATCCATTCATCCCTTCACTCAGCAGGTGTGCACTGAGGCTTCCTGTGTGCTGGGTCATTAAACTGGGCCCTGGTGACCCAGCCCCTGGTGACATGTGACCTTGTCTTCAGGAACTCAGGTGATAGGGAGACAAGGCTACAAAAGAGATGCAGTTACACAACCTGCCTGATACTCTGATCCCTGCACATGCTTCAAGGCCCACTTAAACTCTGTCTCCTTTGGGAGGACACCCCCCTCCCCCAGCTTCCTCGGTGCCCAGGATCTCTCTCTTCTAAGTGCCCGTAGTGGGGGTCGCTTATGGTAATGACAGCTGGCGCTTATGATGTGAGAATCATTGTTCTAAGGGCTTTACAAGAACTGACTCTAATCCTCGCAAGGGTCCCATTGTACAGACAAGCAAACTGAGGCCCAGAGAAGTCACTCACCTGAGGTCGCCCCGCTAAGAAGTGGTGGAGCTGGGATTTGAACCCAATCAGCCTGGCTCTCAACCACTACGCTACTCGGCTCCTCTGCAAGCGTAGAGTCGGGCAAAGAATTGCTCCCCCATCTCGAATTAACTACTGCAGGGCACTTCCTGTCTCCAAAGCACCATTCTGTCCAAGAACACGCATCCACAGCCCTGCGAGGTGCGAAGTCTGCACATGGGTGATACTGGCATGGTTTTCCAGATGAAGACAGGAAAACCGAAGACAGGCAAACCCCCATGACAGCAGCCTCTATTTAGGGAGCCCTCAGCATGGACCGGGCTTCGCACACTGGCCGTCTTATCAGAGCCCGGGGAAGCAGGCACCACCCCGTGTCTCAGATGAGAACTCCTGGCAGAGGCAGGAGGTGAAGTCAAGGCGGCGTGGCCTCACTCTCCAAACACGAGAGCGGGAAAGACCCTGGGCTCAGATTGGGGACCTCAGGCAAGTCATTTCACCCATGTGAGGCTCTGCTCCTTCAACTGTGCGATGGGCTCCTGACAGCTGCCTGGAAGGGCGATCGTGAGTGAGATGGGACCCCGCAGGGGAAGCGCTCGGGCCGTGCCTGCTGGCGTCAGCTTCTCACAAATGCTCATCGCCCCTCTTTTGCCTGGACACCACCTCCTGATGGCCTCATCCCAGCTACGCTTTATGCCCCTCCGAGGTGGAAGGGGCATTTAGGTCTCTCTGAGGTCTCCGGCGTTCACTGGACATGCTAGGTGCTGGAGAACTGTTTGTCATTGACCGGTCCCTTCCTGAAGGGTTAGTTCACCTGCCCGACCCTCGTCCACAGCCCAGCCAGGCCCTGCCCCTTTACCTTTGATCTTCTCGCCCTTGCTCAGGGAGATCTCCCCCTCGGCTTGGGCCTGGTAGGACTTCACAGCCATGAAGGAGCGTCCGGGGACCGCTGAGTAGAGCTTCCGGCGTCTCCCGCGGCTGCCCAGGGAGCCCCCGGGGCCCCCGGAGCCCCCTGTGCCCCCAGCTGGCCCGTCCCGGGGTGTCCCGCTGGAGCTGCATACACAGAGGGTGTGAGAGGCAGGGGACAGTGGAGGGAGCGGGCACCTCTGGGAGAACAGGGTTCCTTGGGTCGGGGGGAGATGGAACATCAGGGTCGGGGAGGGGGTTTGAGTGCGTTTTCCAGCTCTGACGTCCTCAGGGAAAGAGGGCACTTGGGGGGGGTCCCCCTGCTGGACGGCTGCTGGCCCCGTTCCAGCCCTCTTTCTTGCCTCCTGGCTTCCGGCTCTGTCCCCTCCCACGGTCCTGCATGCCCTGCCTGATTCAGCTTCCTGAAGCTGAGCTCTGACTGTGTCATCCCTGGCTCACGGGCCTTCAGCGACTCCCAGCTTCCTCCTGGGTTGAGTCCAACCCCTCTGGCTGCCATCCCCGCCCCGCCGTGATCTTCCTCCCGCCCACGTCCTCAGGACAGGCCGGCCACAGCACCCCCTTCCCGTCCTCCTCTAGCCAGCCTGGCCTCTTTACCCCAGAATGCTCCCTGCCCATCCCCCCCACCTCTGGTCTCACCTCTAAGCCTGGAAACCCCTCCCCGACTCCCTCGCCCACCCCCACTCTGTTTGGCTTCCTCTCACCTTGCCCAGTCTGTCTGTCTGTCCAACATTTCTTTTGGGCCCCTCCCCCCCCAGGCCCATGGAGTAGGTGCTCAGCTAAACGCTGGTGCACTTGGACCCGGGTGCAAGACTGTGGCTCACGATACCCTCACTTCCTCAAGGGTGAGGAGAGGGACTTGGTAGTCTGAGGTTGGGACCACTGAGGTGGATGGATGGGGGACCAGCCACATGTGGGACGGGAGGAAGGCAGCTGGGCTGGCCCGGGGTGGGGCGCGGAGCTGCGGCTCTGAGGAGGGGATCTGGCTGGGATGGGGTCTGTGGGATCAGGGCTGAGCCTTCCCCTACCTGGGCCGTCCACGGGGCTGCCTCTTCGCCTCCTCGGGGTGCCTCCCTCGGGATGGGGAGCGGGCCCGGGCACCCCGGGGGCTGCTGGCACTTCGGAGGGTCCCACTGCTGAGCTTGGTGCTGGGGGCCGAGGGCTGCGACTGGCCCTGGGGCCCTGAGGTAGGGCCGGGGGCCCCGGCAGACGAGGTCCCCGGGGCCGCGAACACCATCCAATCAGGCAGGGCCATGCTGGTATCACTGTTGGCCCGCAGCAGCGCGGGGGGCACCGTCAGCCCCACGCCGGGGGGTCCCCGTCGCCGGGCTGCGTACTTGGGGGACTCCTGGAAGGGCACTGAGGGGGGCATGGTGGCAGGAGGGTAGAGGGAGGCAGAGGCAGGTGGGGAGGGCATAGGGGCGAGAGATGGTGGGGGAGAAGCGTGAGGGGAGAAAGACAGAGATAAGAAAGAGTGGGGTGCCTGGAACCCCACCCCCGCCGCTGCTCAGTGGTTCGTGCTCCTCTAAGGTGTATTTGATCCCATCCTGGCCCCCAGATCAGGTTTTCTGACTCCCCAATCCCACCACGCACCCCCCAGGCCCCCAGCTTCTCCCCTTAGCTCACTCACCCACGTCCTGTTCTCGATGGTTTCGAATCAGCTCCCCAAGTTCAAAATTCCCAGCAATCACTGCCACCTGGTGGGAGGGGGTACAGGGAACCCAGGGAGGAGAGAGAAAGAGACAGAGAGAGAGAGAGGAAGCAGGAAACACTGTGAGGTCTCTGGCCAGCTGCCCCCCCAAACCTTCACCCCGGTAACTTTGTCCTTCCTCCTCTCCCAGACCAAGTGCCTCCCTCCCAGCACCCCAAAGTCTCCCACCTTCCTTACCCCCTCTGTGTTCTTCATGCCCCCTCCCAACCAGCCCCGACAGCCCCAGACCTGGAAGGGGGTCTGTCCGCTGTTATTCTTCACGTCCTTGTTGGCCCCTCGATAGAGGAGGATCCTAGCACACGTCTCCTGATGGTCAGTGGCACAGGGTGAAAGGAAAAAAAACAAACAAACAGTTAAGGTCACCATGAGTGGACACAGACACGGTGCTAAGAACTTCCAGAACCATCTGATGGAAACCCGTCCTGCCCCGGACAGCAGCCACTTGCCCTTTAAATGTGGCCAGTCCAAACTGAGAGGTGCCGTGCATACAAACTACACACCGGATTTCAAGGACTTGGCATGAAAAACGTAATTTAAACATCTCTAATATATTTTTTTCATTTTTTTAAAAGTCCTAATTGAATTTGTTACAATATTGCTTCTGTTTTATGCTTTGGTTCCTTGGCCACAAGGCATGTGGGATCTTAGCTCCCAGACCAGGGATCGAACCCACACCCCCTTCACTGGAAGGCAAAGTCTCAACCACTGGACCACCAGGGAAGTCCCTCTAATAATTTTTATACTGATTACACATTGAAAGGATAAGATTTTGGATACATTGGGTTAAATAAAATATGCTACTAAAATTAATGTCACCTGTTTGTTTTTTCCTTTTTTTAAAAGTGGCTCCTGGGACATTTAAAATGACACGTGTGACTCAGGTTATAGCCTATCGGACAGCACTAACCTAAACCAGGGGTTTTCTTTATTATTATTATTATTTTATTGAAGTATAGTTGATTTACTATGTTGTGTTAATTACTGCTGTACAGCAAAGTGATTCAGTTCAGTTACACACACACACACACACACACACACACACAGAGACACACACATATCCTTTTGAAAAATTATTCTTTTCCATTATAGTTTATCATAGGAGACTGACTATAGTTCTCTGTGCTATACAGTAAGACCTTGTTGTTTATCCATTTTATATATAGCCGTTTGCATCTGCTAACCCCAACCTCCCAATCAGGGGTTTTCATCTTCAGCACTACTGGTATTTAGGGCCCAGACAAGTCTTTGTAGCGGGGGCGGTGGTGGTGGTGGTGGTGGAGGTGTGTGTCATCCTGTGCATTGTAGGGCTTTCAGCAGCATCCCTGGACTCTACCACTAGATGCCAGTAGCACTCCCCTCCCCAGTCGTGACAACCAAGAATGTCTGCAGACATTGCCAAATGTCCCTTCGGAGGCAGAAGCATCCAGTTTGAAAGCCACCAATTCAAACCTCTTGGAGGGCTTACTATGTTGCATGTCTGGTGCTCAGCACTTTCGAGGAGGTAGCCACCGAAGGGCCCAACAATTCCAAGAGATGGAAATTATTGTCCCCATTTTACAGATGAGGAAACTAAGGCTTCAAAAGGAGCTCAAGGTCACGTGGCTGGTGATGATCAGCACTCAGATTCGAACCCAGCTTTTTCTGACTCCCAAGCCTTTGCTCTAATCACACACTCTGCTGGACCCAGAAGGAAGGGGGCAGTGGGACCAGGGTCAGGCAGTGGGGGAAGGGATATCATCCAGATCAATTCCTTACCAATGTCAATCACAACATGTCACTCTTTGGGTCAGACCCAATGTCCTCGCCCTGGCCTAGGAGGCCCCTGCTGATCTGCCTGCCCTGCCCCCCCCACCCCCCAGCCTCACCAACTTCATCTTCTACCACTTTTCCTTGCTCCCTATGCTCCAGCCACACTGGCCTCCTTCTTCCTCTGACAAGCACGCTCCTGCCTCAGGGCCTTTGCACCTGCTGCTTCCTCCGCTTGGAATTGTCTGCCCCTAGATCTCCGTACAGCTCACTTTCTCACTTGATTCATGTTTTTGCTCAGATGCCACTTCTTCAGAAAAGGTCCCTCTGACTATCCTGTTGAAAATAACCCCTTGTCCAGTTCCCGGCTTTATTTTTATTTACATGATACCTGCTATGTGCCGGGCATTCTTCTAAGCCAGAATTAACTCATTTTCCACATAACACTGCCTCCCTGAAATTACATTTCTATTTTATTCGTCTCTAGCATCTCTCCCCCACTACGTTGTCCGTTTCAGAGAGGCATGGTTTTGTCTGTGGCACCCACCACCTGGCATAGTGCTTGGCCCGTAAGAGCTGTTCGATAAACACTTGCTGGATGAGGGAGTGTCCTCCCCCTTCATCTTGGCCTGGCCAAACGCAACCTGGCCCCCAGCTCAGCTCCACTCCAGATCCCCAAGATGCTAATTTAACCAGAATTCACAAAACACCTGCTTGGTCTCACCCTCTTCACGTGACAAACCCATCAAGGATGCTTGTACGGGTCCATCCTACAGGACAGGCTCAGAGAGGGCAAATCCATGGCCAAGGTCACACAGCCAGTCAGTGGGGCAGCTAGGACTCAAACCAAGCCTTCTAATCTATCATCTATTTCCTGTGAAAGCACAACTCCGATTGCCCAAGTCCAGTGGTCCTCCGATTGGACAGTAAGGTTAGCCTGGTTCGTTTTCTGGATGTGTTTGTGAGTGCGAGTGTGTGTGTCCATGTGTGCACATGCTGTCTCCCCAACTAGACTGTAAATTAGTGCCATGTGTGTTTTTGCATATCTGCCAGCCCCCACTGCCACCTTGCCTAGCACAGGCCCAGAGCATCTCTTTCAGCTTAACCAGCAATTCACTACACTCTTAGAGAACCTCGTATTTACTGGTGTGCTAGCACTTCTCATTGTATCGCAATTATCTGTTTACACATCTGCCTCTTCACCAGACTGTGAACTCCCCCCACCCTCCCGAGGACAGGCGCCGTGCCGTATCTGATTCATCTCACAACCGGGCACACAGTAGGTGCTCAAGAAATGTGCACGGAAAGGATAAGGATGGAGGATATGGCATTGAGTCATTCAAAATTCAATTCGTTCAAGTCATTCATTCATTCATTCATTCATGGAGTCATTCAATCTACCTCGAAGCAAATACCTGTTGAATGTTCTGAGTTGGGTGCTGTGCGTGGTCTTGGGGGAAATTCAAGGCAGCTGATCCATCATTCATTCATTCACTCATTCATTCATTCAACAAAGATGCATCTAAGCCTAGTATATGCTGGGGCCTTGGGACAGAGCGATTGATCAGACTTAGGCCCTACCCCTGAGGAGCTCACAGCCTGGACATGGGCCTGATCTTCACCACCAGAGGCTAGACGGGCATGCCAGGAGGCCAGAGGGGCAGAGAGTGAGGAAATCTTTCAGACCCAGCTCTGGGCCTTGGGAAGCTTAAAGTCTGGGAGGGAAGACAAGGGGAGAGAAAGTCGGAAAAGAACCTGCATTTGTCAAGCATCTATTTGCTAAGCACCATGCCAAGAGCAAGCAAAACATTCACACCCTTGATCCTTTGCAAGGTAGGTGTTACTGACCCATTTCACAGATGAGAAAGGAGAAGCACAAGGTGGGGAAATGGCTGGCTCATCTGACCCACTTAGAGTAATTGTTCCCTCTGTATAACTATATACGTGCTACATTTTCCCTATTCAGATTACTGGTATGGTTTCTGTCTCCTGACCTGATCCTGATTGATAATGGTAATGGTAATGATAATAATAATTATTATTTGTATAGCTGCCTTCTAGGGATGAGCACTTAATACACATGATCTTTCATCCCCTTCAATCAGCTGACGTTATTCCCATTTCGGAGAGTGGGATGGAACCTCAGAGAGGGGACGGGACTTGTTTGGGGCATCCTGGCCTGTGCACAGGCTACTGAGTCAGAAAATCCGGACACGAGGCCCGTGTCAGGGAGCAGGAGAGACAGATGCACTGGGAGGGGGTGGGGGTGGGGAAGTGACGGCAATCTGACAAACACTGAGTTCTCCCTCTGCGGGCGCAGAGCAGACTGCTTGCTGCCACCAGGCAGCACGTGGCTACCTGCCACATCCTGGCACTGCAAGTTCTGATGAGGCAGAAGGGACTGGGGCTGTTCTGGAAGACTTCCTGGAGGAGGGGGAAGAGGCTGATGGATCAGCCACAGCATGCCAGGCCCTGGCCTCCGAAGTCCTTGCAGCAACTGTCTAAGGGCAGGGAGCCTTGGGAAGCAGGTGGGGAGACTGAGGCACCGGAGGCGGGGGCTGACCTGCCCAGGATCGCCTGGTGCACAGGTGGCAAAGTGGCCGGGGTCAGCCGGCTAAGAGCCTCGGCTCTTGCCAACCCAACTGGCCACTACATCACAGCTGGAGTGGGTACGTGAGACCACACCCCCTTCTGCCAGTTCTTTACTGCTCACCTCCACTCAGAACTCCTGAACTGCGGACGGTCCACCCAGCCCTGAATTGCTACAACTTGCGACACGCTCTTGTCCCCTTCAGGGGTTGCGGTTTGGCCTTTCCCCTGTCCCCTGCAGTGGGCGGCGCTCCACTGGCAGCTGAATGGAGACCCATTAGAAATAGGACCCTCAGGGATTAACATATACACGCTACTACATGTAAAATAGGTCATCAACAAGGACCTACTGTATAACACAGGAACTGTACTCAATATTCCGTAATAACCTAGACGGGAAAAGAATTTGAAAAAGAAGGGATGCATGTCTACGGATAACTGAATCACTTTGCTGTACACCTGAAACTAACACAACATTGAACGTCTGCTCTACTCCGATATAAAATAGAAATTAAAAATAAAAGAAATAGGACCCTTGGAGTTTCTTGCATTTCCAGGAGCAATCCCGACTCTCTCCCCTCTGGTTTTCTGGCACAGGCTATGCCCTCTGCCTGGAACACCCTTTCTGCCCTCTTCTACTTGGCCAACTCCTCATCTTAGCACTGATGGCACGTCCTCCAGAGAGCCACCTTCACCCCAGCCCCAAGGCCAAGCCCAGATGTGGGCTCCCACAGGGACCTGGATTCCCGGTGGCCGCCCTCTGAACACTCGGGATCATAACGGCAGGGTGTGTCCCTTGATGGAGGGGCCGCCTGTCTTAATCACTACTGTGTCCTCAGCACCCAGGTCTGAGCCTGACACAGGGAAGGTGTTCAGGAAATATCTGCTGAATGAATGAATGAATGAAATAGTGAAAGAACAGAGGGCACAGAGAGGCTGGGAGGCTGAAGTCAGGAGGAGGGCCCGGGGCGGGCGCTGCAGGGCAGACCTTATTGTAGAGGGCGCAGATGTGCAGGGCCGTGTTCCCCGAGGCGTTCTGGGCTCCAGGCTCAGCCCCATAGAAGAGCAGGTGTTCCAGGTGCTGAGAATGGCCCCTCTGGCAGGCCTGGAGAGGATTGGGAGCTGAGGAGGCTGGAACAGACCCACCTGACCATGGCATCTGTCTGTCTCCTTCACCTCGAGGCCAGGAAGCTCTGCGTCCACCTCCCCTTCTCCTTTCAACCCCCATTCCTGCTTAGGAACTCACGCTGCCAGCTTCACAAGTCATTGCAAGGCCCAGGGCTCTGGGCTGGCTCCTTGGGAGGGTCGAGAGGCCATCCCCCCTCATCTCAGGGATCGAGGTTTCCAGGTCCCACGCCATCCCCTTCAGGGTCCCGGTGCTGACACCCTCCCTCATCTTTTCCTCTTTGGGGACCATGCTACTCCCACCCCTCCCCTCTGTGAGGACGCCAGCATCTGGAGCCCTAGCTCCTTGGACCGGGGTCCCTGATCCCTGGCCCCCTCCGGGTCCAGCAACCACCCATGCCACCCCCAGCCCCTCCTGGCCGAGTCAGGAGCACCTGGTGGATCTCCTGCCAGCCGTTCTCATCAGCTATGCCCAGCTGGGCCCTGCTGTATAGAAGCAGCTCACAGCAGCGGGGGTCGCCCCCCACCATAGCCGTATGGAACAGAGGAGTCAGCCCCCGGCGGTCCTTGTAGTTGGGGGAACCCCCAAGATCCAGGAGCGCCTAGGAAGGGAGAAACGAAGACAGTCAGACAAGCACCGGCTCATGCTGAAGGGCCAGTGGGGAGGGGAGTCCTGGGTGACCCACACTGGCCAATGCCAGAGCTGGTTCTGCCATGATGCCCTTGAGCGACCTTGATACTGGTCCTTCCCCTCTCAGAGCCTCTCTCATCCCTGTGAACAATGAAGGGATTGGGAAGATGCCTCCAGAGGACCCTCCCACTCTGAAATCCTGCCCAACCTTCCCCCATGGGCGACGTTTGGTGAGACAAATTTGGGGGACAAATGAGAGAACGGAGTCTGGATGCAGGGTGGCCCCTGGCTGGGTGGGAGGGGTTATTAGGACCAGGATCCCGAGGATGAGGCACAGAATGAAGTCTGGGAGGGGGCAAGCTTGGGTTAAAGCCACTTGGGCCAGCCTCACAGGGGCTGGGGGCTCGGGGGCAGGGAGTGGTCCCACTCAAGTAACGGCTCTGGGCCTGGAAGGCTGGCAGCATCGAGCACGTGAGGAAAGAGTGTTAGTTGGCGGCAGCCCTGTGTGAGGAGAGTCTGCAGCGGCACTGTCCAACAGCACATTCGCACCATTTGTGGTGATGGAAAAAGTCTACAACCGCACGATCCAATATGGCAGCCACGTGTGGGCTACTGAGCGCTTGAATGTGGCTAGTAAGCCTGAGAAACGGAAGTTTTCATTTTAGTGCATTTGACTCCATTGAAATCTACACAGCCCCATGTGGTTGGTGGCTGCTGGATTGGACAGCGCAGGCCTGGGGGGTAGGGGTGGGGTGCGAGCAGGTGCGGGGTCTGGGGGAGGGGTGTACATAAAGAGGGTCTGTTGATTCCAGGGCTGTAAGGCAGATCTTTGTGGCTGGTGTTTAGGGATCTTCAGGAAAGGGTTGGAGAAAGCAAAAGAGGCTCCGTTAAGCTGGAGCATCTATGAATCCTGGTGTTTATCAACAGCTTTGGGGGCGGTCTAGCCTGACCTGTGTATGAAGAGGGATCAAGTGCCCTTGGGTGGGGGGAAAAGAAGACTTTTTAAAAATTAGACCGGGAGAGCTGACTCCGTGTATGTATTTTGAGGGTCTACGAGGTTCGTCAATTTGGGAAGGCACATTCTAGACGCTGCACTGGAGGAGGGGGCTGTGAGAGAAGGGGGTGTGTTTGGGGGGTGAGCTGCTAGGTTGGGAAGGGTAGATGGAGGGGCGGAGGGCCAGTGTCTGGAGGAGGCAGATGAAGGGGCTGTGTCTGCAGGGTGTGTATGGAGGAGGGTCTGTATTTGGGGGCAGAGCAGGGAGCTCATTCTGTATTTTAAAGGCCACCAGGAAAGTCTACACGTCAGGGAGACAGAGGTAGGTGTTGGTGTAGATCTGGGTCAGAGGGAATGGAGAAGTTCTGGGTGTCAGGAAATTAACATGATCTACTTGCGTGTAGGGCAAGGGTCCACGTGACCATCAACTACAGCTGATCATGAGCCTTGAGCTGGGGCGGGTGGGCGCTCCTGGAGGTCCCAGGAGGGTATCAGATTCAGTCAGAGGAGTAGCAATGGAGGAGAGGTGGAGGAAGGGTCTGGGTCAACTGGCCCAATGCAGTCTGGGCGAGAAACATGGTAATCTGGGGGTGCCTCTGAGCTCTAGGGAGGGTCCCGGGAGGATCTGGCACCTCACCGTGAGAGCGAGGCAGTGACGGGCACACGCGGCCTTGTGTAGTGCTGTCATGCCATCCCGGGCCCGGAAGTCGATGTGGGCCCCGCCCAGGCACAGGGTTCGAATCACCTCTACAGAGCCTTCTGTCTGGGCAGCCAGCGTCAGGGGGGTCTCTGGTGGGGGGGGGGGGAACGGGAAAGGCCAGTCACATGCAGCCCCTAGGCCTTGTTCTTGACTCTCCAACCCTCCCAAAGCGCCCGGCCCTCTCCCTACCTCCTGAATCCGAGTCATGATAATTGGGGTCCAGCCCCTTGTCCAGCAGCCGTGCCACCTTATCGGATGTCCCGAGCTGCACATACTCCAGGAACTTCTTCAACCCCGTCTGAGGCATAGACAAGAGAGAGAACACAGGCCGGTCAGGGAGGAAGGGAGCAAAGCTGGGTTCTGGGGCAGTGCTGTCCAGTGGAAATACACAGGAAGCCACACATGTCATTGAAAAGTCCCTAGTAGCCGCCTTTTTTAAAAAAAAAAAAGGAAGGGGAACTTTAAATTACATTGAAATTCACTTTAATGACCTATCTCTTTTTAATCTACTCTATCTACAAAATTACCGTTTCAACAGGTAATCCACATGAAATTTATTAATGAGATATTTTACTTTTGGGGGTACTGAGTCTTGGAAATCCAGTGTGTATTTCACACTCACAGCGAGGCTCAGTTCGGACCTGCCACACCGCAGGTACCTGGGGAGCCGTATGTGTCTGGAAGCACCTGCAGTGGATGGTACAGGTCTGGACGGATGGAATATTTGGGGGAGGACAGAGACAAATGCATGGTGGGGTGGGGATGGGGATGAGAAGATGCCGCCTGGGAGCTTTCTTCCCAAGTGTCAAGGATCCTTCACTTCACTTCTGACCAAAGCAGCCCCCTGGCTTCTTCCCAGCTTTTAGGGGACCAGAGGAGACGCAGGGGACATATAGTCTGAGAACTGGAGGGCAAGATAGCAGGAGGATAAACGTGGCTGGGGAGGAGAGCATCCTTGGATCTGGTAGAGATTTAGGCTCTGGGATTGTGGGAACTGCAGGGTGTCTATGAAACAGCCCCTAGGCAGAGGGATGCTAGATGTCAGAGTCACAGGCCAAGGAAGGCGGGGTCCTGAGTGGATATAGGGGACCTAGGAGATGAGAGGGGAGAATCCAAAGATGAAGAAAGTGGGACCCAGGTGGATATGGTGTGAGCCTGAGCAGAGGCACAAGGAGGAAAGAGAGGAGATTTAAAAGGCTATGATAGGGTTAGCAGGGGCATTTGGGGTTGTCCCAAATGTGACACAGCATCCCAAATTAAGTGGGGCACCCTGGCAGAGGCAGAGAAGGGTTGGAGGGCTGTTGGGAAGAGATAGGAGAGAAAATGGTTGGGCAGGGAGCTCCAGGTGGGAGGGCAAGTGTCCGCAGGGTTCTCTCACCTTCGTGTGCAACTTGGCCAGCTGCTTCTCATCCAGGTTGGTCTGTTTGTAAACTCGGGTCTTGTATCGGAACTGAGGCCAGGGGTGGGGTAAGGGGAGAGACAGAGACTCAAAATCAGGGGTCTGGACCCCCTTCTGAGCCAGGAGTCAACTCTGGGTCAGGGTGGAAGCAGCCCCAGAGCCTTGGCTGGGTGGGCAGAGCGGTGCTGGGCCACTAGGGGCATGTGGACGGCAACCCCTAAGGAGTCTGGACCCCATGGGGAATGTTCTAGAATACCTACTGTAATTGGGCATCCTTTCCCACTTTGATAGATAACGGGAAGCTTGGGGCTGGAAAATGACTTGCCCAAGGTCACTCCACCGGTCAGAGGCAGAACGCACGGTAATTTGAACCCAGGCCTCTCTGACTCTGATTCTTAGGTGCCCCCCCGAATCCAGAAGAGCCCACTGGGTTTTCCCTTGTCAAGGTCTTGGCTGGGAGAAAAAATGGGGAGGGGGCAGATGTGTCTCAGGACACGTCTTCTGTCATCTGTGAAGGGGCCAGGAAGGCCGTGGGCCTCACCTCCAGGTAGGGCACCCCCTTCTCGAAGGACTGGGGGTACTCCCGCAGCAGCCGCTCCTCCTCCAGGAAGTTGGCGTCGCGGCCCGAGGTGGCCGGCTGGAACAGGCCGTAGTTGAGGACATCCTGCAGGCTCTCACTCAGGGCGCAGAGCACCTGCTGCTTGGCTGTCCAGATGGTGGCATCTGGGTTGAAGCGCAGGCATTTCTGGTGGGGGAGGCGACAGGAAGGGGCCTGAGGTGGTGCGGGAAGGGGCTGTGGGTGATTCCAGGGACAGAGTGGGTGTTGGGGGCAATACGTGGGGGTCTGGAAATTGGGGGCCACGTGTGAGGACACCCAGTACCGGAGGCCTCCCCGTGCGGGCTCGGGTCCCCCCCACCCCCACTCCGGCCAGCCGGCT
This sequence comes from Balaenoptera borealis, assembly GCF_965194805.1. Lineage (NCBI taxonomy): Eukaryota > Metazoa > Chordata > Mammalia > Artiodactyla > Balaenopteridae > Balaenoptera > Balaenoptera borealis. The sequence goes on from NC_138878.1 coordinate 63,124,043, forward strand.
CACTGTTTGGTGCAGGTCAGGGATGCCAATCCTAAACACCATCATGCTGAAGTGGGCGTCGTCTGGGACAGACATGGAGCGGCCCTGGAGGCCTCGAACCGAGGCCAGGCTACCAGGTCCCCCGCTGCCCCGGCCCCGGGTCCCCCGGGGGCCTCTCCCTGGCCCGTCTGGGGAGCTGTCGGATTCTGAGCCCCCCTCGGGACACTCGCTGGCACTGTGGCGTTCCTCGTCCTCGCTTGTCGCGGGGCTGTGGGTCATCATGGGGCCACGGGGCGACGGGGGACGGCAGCATCACAGGCGGCTGCGGGGGGCCAAGGGCGGCTGTCAGACTAGGAGCCCGGACCCCCTGGAGGCCACAGGCGCACTCAGTGGACAAATGATCAAGGGCAGCCGCCCCACCCTGCCCGAGGGAGGCAGGAAGGAGGCTGGACACACCCCCCAGACACTCCTACGGCCTCCAAGCTCTCTCTCGCACGCGCACACACACACACACACCCCCAACCCTGCCATGCTGCCTGCACGTCTCCTTCCCTGCCCTTGGCCTTGCTCGCAGCCCCCCGCCCCTCCTGCGCCCCACTTTGCCGCTGACCCAGCGTGGTGGTGTCCCAGAAACCGCAGAATCACCGCGGGAGCTACTGGCCCACTTTGCCAGGCCACGGATAAGGCAGCTAAAATTAGCTGAGGACAGACAGGTGGGCGACCCACCGGCATCCTGCCCTCCTGGCCCCAGCCAGGGCCCTCACCTGAGGTCCTCCCATCTTCCTCCTGGGTAACTGGGGTGAGGCTGAGATGTAGTAAGGGGGAGAGGGAGGTGCCTTGAGCCTAGGGTGGAGCTGGTGACTTCACTGAAGCGCGGCTGACAATGTGTGCAGAGGGCTGCTGGGGGACCGGTGTCCCGGGGGGCAGGGGCACTGGGACGGGGGTGTCACGGGGCAGAGTACCATGCAAAGGGTGTGCGGGGGGAACCACAAGAGGTTGCCTATGCAAGTTTCTGGGGGCATCTTGAGAGGGTGTGTGTGGGGGTGGGGAGGCTGGCCCTGGGAGCGCCGTCCAGGTGACAGTCACCCTGTCGGTACCGGGTGGCTGCAGATGACCTGTGAGTGTGTTTGAGGCCTGGCGCTGCCGGGTGGGTGGAGTGGCATTGCCTGGTACTACTGGTGGCCCCACTGTGAGGGAGACTGGGGGGCTGGGAGGGAGGCTAAGAAGGGGGGTGAGACTCTGGGGGACTGGGGTGAGAGATCCTCTCCAGATCCCCACTATTCTTTGCCCCTGAGGGAGTCTTATAAGGGTGAGTCCCAGATGGGGTCCTTTTCTCTCATTTTCTCCCCCCCTCCCATCCTAGCACCGGAAACCAGAATGTCTGGTCTTGTCCCTCCCCCCCACACCAGGCCCGGCTCCTGCACGTTGCCATGGAGATGGGAAGCAGTGGAGGGTACTGCTGACTTTGGGGGAGTGGGGATGGGCTGGGGGGTTGGGGGAGGGAAGACAAAATGTGTGGCGGGGAGGAGAGTTCTAAGAGCTGTGGGCGAGCCAGCATCTAACCGTGGGCAGTCCAACCCCTTCCTCAAGCGTGGCCACGGCATTGAAGGCCCCTCCCCCTCTAGGTACCCCGCAGAGCTGCCCCTGCTTTACCCTTGCGGAGACCCCGGCCTCCTCCTACCCTTCGACTCCACATCCCACCTCCGGACCTGGGGCTGGCAGCCACTCCCCCTCCGCTGACCCTGGCTGACCCTCAGCCTCAACCGGACACTAATGGGGTGGCCAGTGGCCTGAAAGCAAAGCTAGCCGGGTCCCCCCGCGCGTGCGGCTGCCCCCGACTCCCCGGCCCCTCCCCCTCAGGCCCAGCGGGAGGGAGCGGGCACACTCCGCCGGGGCGGCATGAATCAAACGCTCCGCGGCTAAGAATAGCTGGCACGCAGCTGGTACTGAGACGGGGCTGAGGAATCGGCGGGGTGGGGGGGGGGGAGAAGGGGAGGGGGGGGTGCCCTGGGAGGCTGCGGGGGGGCGGGGGGCGGCTGGCTTGGCCGAGAGCCGGCCCGGGAGAATGAATGGAGGCGGAGAGAGGCGGGGAGAGGCGGGGAGAGGGAGCCGGGGCTGGGGCCGAGAAGCTGGTGGGGGAGAGCCCCGGTCCGGGGAGAGGGGGCGGGGGCACCCGGGAGCGGGACTCGGGGGCAGGAGCCGAGGGGGCGCGCCGGCCGGCGGAGAAGGAAGAGGGGACGGGGGGGATGGGGGGGAGCTTGTGAAGGGGTGGGAGGGGACTGCAGGAGTCTCGAAGGAGAAGCAGGAGCTACAGGGGGTCGAAGGGGGCGGAGGAGGCCAAGGCCCAGACCCCCCTGGAGGAGACGGGCACCGGGATGACCCGGGGAAGGGGCCTCGAGGGGTGGGGCCGCAGGAAGGGTCGAGGGGCCGAGATGGGCCGGGATGGGCGAGGCGGGGGAGTGGCCGGGCAGGGCCAAGAGGCGGGTACAGCGACCGAGCCCTTGGCCCAGGAGCGCGGGGAAGCGGGTTCGGGCAGGGGGCTCTGCCGGCGGCGGACGGGGGCTGCATCCTCCCACCAAGTCTGCGATCTGGGACGGGGCACGGGGGACCGGGGCGTAACCTAATTTGACGTCGCCCGGGGCCACGCTCCCCTCCTCACCCCCCCGCCCCCCCCCCCACCGCACACCCGGGCCGGGAGCCCGGCGCTCAGCCAAGGACGTCCGGGGCGCCCCCGCCCCCTCCCGCGGCCCCGCGCCCGCTGTTCCCCCAGACCCCCGGTTTTCGGCCCCCTTACCTGCCTGGCGGGGCTGCTGAGTCCCGGTCGGCGGCGCCCGCGGCCCCTCCCCCCTCCCCCCACCCCCCACCCCCCCGGAGACGGGGGACCCTCAGGCCATGCCCCACCGCCCCGGAGGGCGAGCGGGCCCGGGGAGGCGGCGGGCGGGGGCCGGGGGGGCGGGCGGGGGGGCCGAGGACCTCACCCCCCCCGCGGGCCGGGCCTGGCCATCCGCAGAACGCCCCCCCTTCCGCCGCGGCCGCCGCGCCCCTCTTAGCTAGCCCGCCCCCGGCTCGGTCCGGCCGGCTCCGGGCGCCGCGTCTCCGCCTGCTCTTCCTCCTCCTCCTCTTCCTCGGGCCGCCGCCGCCGCCACCGCCGCCGCCGCCGCCGCCGCCAGCTCCGCGCCTCCTCTGCCTCCCTTCTCGCTCTCTCGCTCTCGCTGTCTCTCCCTCACCCTGTCTCTCTCTCTCTCCCTCCCTCTCTCCCCTCCCTCCGCCCTCTCCCCTCCCTCCGGGAGCCGGCGGAGGAGACATCGCCCCTCCCCGCGCCCCCAAACCTCGCCCATCCCCCCCCACCGCCGGCTCCGCCCCCTCCCCCACCACTCCTCTCAGCCGCCGGATCCCCGAACCCTGACTCCACCCCTGCTTGCCCCTGTACCCCGACGATGGGGACCCGCCCCCCAAGGGTACCTCTCCTCGCACCCCCAGGACCGCCCCTTCCCAGATCGCCCCCACCCCCTCTACACACAGTAGGGCACAATTAAATATTTGTTGCTAGACTCTACCCCGCCCAAATTGGATGGTGAGAGCTACAGATTCCTGTCCTGTCCCCCCAAACACACACACACACACACACACACACACACCCCTTCCTCCGAGGCACAGGTGCAGAGAGTCACTAGCTGGCCCTGCCCCTGCAGACACCTCCACATACACATTCTCTCCAGGGCATGCAGGGCTCTGAGTGTACGTTACCATGAACACACCCAGCTACATCGTGTACATATCACACCCGCGTGCCGGAGCATGCACACGGCAGAGCACACGCATTTACCCACCCCACACACACGGGCACGCAGCCGGCTGTGCTTGCTCAGAGCTCCAGCTCACACGCAACCCTGAAACAGAGACACAGAACTGGAGGGAGATGTGTGCTTACATCTCCGTCACCCTCACCCACCTCGCCCTCCGTCCCACAGGTGCGCACACGCCCATTTAGAGGCACGACCCTGCGCCTTCGCTCCCCTCCGTGAGGATTATTGCTGACATTTCCTGAGCACTCCCCGTGCGCCAGCCTCTGCTCTGGATTTACTCTTCAGCGTCTCACACCAGTCCTCTGGGCTGCGGACTTGCGCCATCCCCATTTACCAGAGGGGGAAACCGAGGCCCAGAGAGGTTAAGGAACTTGCCCAAGGTCACCCAGTCAGAAAGAGGTGGTGGATCAGAGACAGGTAGCCTGGCTCAAAGTCTTCAGACCGCTGTGGTCCAGCACTGGGCCCTCCATAGCTGCCTGTCCTTCCTCACACGGATGCCCCCAACCATCTCAGCAGCTCGGCTCCTTGGTGCGTGGGACACACCCACAGAGACGGGGCAGATCCCGTAGGGCAGCGGTGAGAGCACCGCCACAGCCCGGACTCCTACCCTTCTCCCCGCTCCAACAGGGCCACCAGCCAGAGCACAGGCACCTGCAGAGGGCAGTTCTAAGCAGCCTGTGGGTGCACCTCCAGCTGCAGGCTTGTGGGTACCACGGTATGAGCTGGAGCAGGTGCTGGCCCAGCCCCAGGAGGCCCGGTCCTGGACGCACATCCACCAGCCCAGGTGGTGAGCAGCTGGGCCTGGGGAGAGAACAGCTGCCCCGTGTTGGCACCACCTGTGAGAGGGCCTGTGTACCCTTCCACGGCCTACAAGGCCTTTCCGGCCTGTGTATTCTCTCTCAGTGAGGGGTCCCCAGGCCCTTCATGGGCGCCTGAGACAGGCCCAAGCTCTGAGGTGGTGGGCAGCCTGCCCAAGGTCACACTGCCCTCTGCTTTCTTGGAAAATGGAAGCCTGGATGAGTTGATTTCCAAGGCCCCTCCTAGGGCTCCCGGCAGCTGAGGGCAGATGCCCTGCTTTTGCTTAGAGCCAGAAGCTTTGGCTAGCTGCCACCACGCTGGTCACCTCCAGCAGGCTGAGCTGGCCCCTCTCTGAGCCTCGGTTTTCTCCCTTGAAGAGTGGGCCCTGCGATCCTGGCCCGTGAGCTCCAGGTTTTCTTGCACAACCAGCCGGGCTGAGGGTGGGAAAGCCCTACATGACGCGCGGGCCTGACACAGAGTGGGCATGGCCTGCCCTCCTGCTTCCCTTGCCCCTGCAGCCTCTCTTCCACTGCCTTCACCACCTCTACCCTGGCTGCCTACCCCAGTGCCACGGGGAGCTCGAGTTGCCACCTAAACACAACCATCCGGTGTTCAGTCTTTTGGCTGAGCTCTTACCCCGCAGGAAAGACTACTTCCTTCCTCTCTCAAATGATTGAGTACCTACTGCGTGCGGAGTTGGCCCTGTTCTACCTCTGGGGATACAGCAATGAACACAGATGCCTGCCTTCATTGGCGGGAGACAGACACTGAACAAGTAAACAAACAAACAAGGCAATGCCAGTCTTGATTCAACCAAAAAGATAAAATGAGGTGTTTGAATAAACTAACTTGGGGAAGGCCTCTCTGAGCCGAGACCTCAATGATGAGAAGGAGCTGGGGGAAGAGCCTTCTAGAAGGAGGAAAAGGCTAGCGCAAAAACTCTGAAGTGGGAAGGAGCTTAGCGTTCAGGAAGTAGCGAAGAGGCCAGTGTGGCTGGAGCTTGTGGAGGGTGGGGGCGGGATGGGGGGAGTTAGGGCACCAGGGGAATGAGGGTGATGAGCTTTCAGACGTGTAAAGGACCCATCGTTCCCAGCCCCGCTGCTGGGCAGGTCAGGCCTGTGCAGAGGACAGGGCTTGGCTTCCCTCCCACATATGATGGGAAGCTGGGGGGAGCAGGGGAGCGGGGCGTGATGTGATGTGATTTATGGTGGTTTGGAAGCATTGCTCTGGCTGCGGCAATCTGTGTGGATTGGAGGGGCTTGGGAGGAAGGAGGGGGAGAGGCAGGAGGAGGCGACTGCAGTGGTCCAGGAGGGAGATGAGGTACCTTGCTGAACGCTTAGAGCTCTCTGTGCACCCAGCCTGGCCATCTGGCTACTCCACCTCCCGGAAGAAGCTTTCCTGACCCCACCCACCCAGCCTCTCCCCTCCCCTCTGCCCCAGCCCTTCACCCTGTGGGTCTGTCTGCCGGTCTGTGAACAGCTGGAATCCCCAGTGTCGCCCCACCCAGGACCCAGCCTGCAGGAGGTTTCCAGGAAAGCAAGGCAGATGGATCCAAAAGCCCCACCTTCTAGGGCTACACACACAGCCACACGCGTGCTCTTCGCATGTGTCCCCACAGACAGGCACAGACACTCATTTGCATCTGGGGCAAGGGCTTGGAGGGCAGGATGGGAGATCTGGGGACAGGAGGCGGTCTAGAGCTTGCGAATGGTGGGAATGCCTCCTCCCGCAGGGTGTGTGGGCGACGGTGGCCACAGGATAATAACAACCTTAGCAAGACCTTGAGGTCTCCCCTGTCCTGAGCAGTGGCCAGGGGGAAGAGAGGGGAGCAGGGCCCAGCCCCGACAACTCCCTGAGGAGGTCCCTGGGCAGAGGCTCTGCCCCAGGATCCCTTGGGGAGCCGGCTCCATCTTCTTCCTGACCTTCTGGAGCTTTGGCTGTGGCAGAAGGAAAGAGCAGGACAGGACGGAAGCAAGCTCTGGAAAGTGGGAAGAGGAGGGTGTGTGTGGAGACCCAAGGCAGGCGGGATCCAAGCTTTGGAACGTTGGAGGTTTCCGGCCACAGAGGCAGGGCCTCGGGGGAGCCAAGAGAGGCGGGGAGAGACACACACAGAGGAGCAGAGACCAACGGAGCACGGACGAGACAGGAGCTGGGAGTTGGGAGGAGAGGGACCAGAGAGAAGCTGGGAGAGGCACGGACCAGGGGGCTGGTGATCTGCACACACTCCGGTCCCCAGAAACATCCCTCTCCTCAGGGACATCCTTCTGCAGCCTTTGGTGCTCCGAGCCCAGCCTGATGCAGGCAGTCTGGCTCCTCGGGGCTCTGGTGGTACCCCAGCTCCTGGGCTTCCGTCATGGAGCTTGGGGAGCCGAGAGGGAGTGGGAGGGGGCGTGGGGTGGCTCCCAGGAGGAGGAGCGGGAGAGGGAGGCCCTGATGCTGAAGGTGAGTTAGGGGAGCGCTGGGACGCTAGTGGGGGGACCCGGCTGGGTGGCTGTGGGCTTGGGAGGGGCGTATTTGAGGGCCAGGGAAATGGGCAACGGGAGGGATGGGTTAGGCTCAGAGGATGAGGGTGATGGGTTCAGAGTAGGGGCTTGGGGCAGAGAGCCAGCTTACAGCTGGCAAGGGGTGGCTGGAGTGTCTGGGGGGTCAGAATGCAGCTGCCAGGCTGGCCCTGACCATCCCTCCCCTGCCTCAGCATTTACAGGACGCCCTGGGACTGCCTGCTAGGAGTGCGGACGAAAATCCCGAGGGAAACCCTGAAGGCAAAGGGGCCTGGGCGACTGAGAAGGACGGTAAGGGGGAGGAAGGCGAGGAGGAACCAACCACAACTCCCTACTTCAGCCCCAGCCCCTCTCCCACCTCTGAAGACACCTTCACTTATATCCGTGAGTAATCATTAGCTCCGCCCTGCTCCCAGGCCTCCGTGGTCATTTTCACAAAAACGAACCGTCCTTTCACTGCCCCGGGGTCTTTCAGTTGCCCACTGCCCAGCTCGGAGCCGCTATACCCCCAGGAGCTCCGGGTCCCCGGCCTTGCCTCCCCAGAGCCCGGAGCCACCGGCCCCTACCTTCCAGGGGTCCTGAGTACACACCCCCCACCCCAACTCCGCCCCAGAAGCCCTAGGTCCCGGTCGCCCCAGGTCCTCTGGTCCCCTGGCTCCGCCCCCAGGGTCACGGTCCAGCGTGCGCCCTGTCCATACGCAGTGGGTCGCCTGGCCGGCCTGGACGCAGGCCTGCACCAGGTGCACGTCCGTCTGCACGCGTTGGACACCCGCGTGGCCGAGCTGAGCCGGGGGCTGCGGCAGCTGCGGGAGGTGGCGGGTGACAACCGCGACACCTTGCAAGCCTTGAAGGAGGCGCAGAGCCGCTCCGAACGCAAGCATGGCCGCTTAGAAGGTGAGTCGCACCGTGCGGGGCGGGGAAAGAGGGACGATCCGGGTCAGGTGGGGGACTGGTGGCAAAAGGGGTTCGGAAAAGTCTGAGCAGACGTGAGGACCCTGGGTGCCAGGGGCGAGGGGGTTCTTGCAGATTTGGGGTGTGTTGGCTGATGGGGAGGGTGAATGCGGGGAGCAGACGGGCTGTGGGGAGGAATGCTCCCCACGGTGCTGTTGAGCCGAAACTACTCGGGCCGCACCACGCCCCCTACAGTCCCGCCCCAACAGTCTGGCCCCGCCCCTGGCGGCCCTGACGCCATCTCCCAGCCCCTGGGGGTTCTGAGCCCGCCTCCGCTCCGCCCCTGAGACACTAATCCCGCCTCCGCTCCGCCCCGCCCGCAGGCTGCCTGAAGGGGGTGCGCCTTGGCCACAAGTGCTTCCTGCTCTCGCGCGACTTCGAGGCTCAGGCAGCGGCGCAGGCGCGGTGCGTGGCGCGGGGCGGAAGCCTGGCGCAGCCGGCGGATCGTCAGCAGATGGAAGCGCTCACTCGCTATCTGCGCGCGGCGCTTGCCCCCTACAACTGGCCCGTGTGGCTGGGTGTGCACGACCGGCGCGCCGAGGGCCTCTACCTCTTCGAGAACGGCCAGCGCGTGTCCTTCTTCGCCTGGCACCGCGCCCCCAGCCCCGAGCCCGGCGCCCGGCCCAGCGCCGCGCCGCACCCGCTCAGCCCCAACCAGCCTAACGGCGGCACGCTCGAGAACTGCGTGGCGCAGGCCTCGGACGACGGCTCCTGGTGGGACCACGACTGCGAGCGGCGCCTCTACTATGTCTGCGAGTTCCCCTTTTAAGCGGGCCCGGCCCCCCGCCTCTCCACTCCATCCCACCACCCGCCCTTTGCCTGGGCTGTGCACCCCGCAAAGACGCCCTTCTCTCCTTGCCCGCGGATGAAAGTGTGTTCTCCCTGGCTGGCCGATCCCTGGGGGGCTCCTGCGGGGCGGGAACCCCTTCCTTGCCTGTCTTTCCTGGAAGCGGTGGGCACCAGGCTAGGTCCGGCGCCAATAAAGCCTTGTGGAATCTGAGTTGAGCAGGCAGTGGAGGCACTTTTCGCCTTTATCTCTCTGCGGGGCAAGGCAGGAAGGGCAAGGTCCCGTCCGCCTTTTACAGGTATTATTTGAGCCCCAGATCAGAGTGATGGACAACACGTGCATATGTACACACGGTCATCCGCTACTGCACACACATGTTTGGACTACACGAGTGCACACGCTGCTGACGCCTCCACCCCCATCGTGCCCCACTCAAGGCCTTTGGGACCCAGGGCCTGTCAGTCATGGTCCCAGGCCTTGGCCTCGGTCCTGATCAAAGAGATCTGGGAGGCACAAAGGAGCTAAAGGCTCTGACAAGTCCTGCAGGAAAGACCCCCATTTAATTTTTTTTAGTGTGTCTCAAACTTGTTTCACCAGATGGTACCATAATGTCATGTAAAGTCATGACATTATGGTCATGACTACTCCCTTCCCCTTCCCCCAACTCCAGAGCATGTGTTTAGACACAAACATGAGGAACTACCTAGCCTGGAAGCTTAGGCTCCCTCCTCATCCGTCCTCCACTCCCTGCCTGTGAGGCCATGAGCCAGTCCCTCCCTCCCTCTGAGGCTCAGTTTCCTCATCTGAACATGGGCACATTACCCCTACCTTGTATGGCTCTTGGGATGTTCACATGAGCCCAGGAAAGTGAGCATTTGGGAAATGGTGGAGCATAAGCCACACGCTACATTTTCTTCCTCACCATTCTTCGTACCTGAATCCCCTGGGGCAGTGAGGACACCCAGGCCCATCTTGGGCTCAGCACTGTGGACAGCACTCTTTGGGGGAAGAGCTCTTTTGGAAACACCCAGTGTCTCTCCACATACTGGCCTCAGGGTCGGCACCCTGATATCCTCATAGAGCCCAGGAATCGGAGTGTGACCCTGTCCTTCCTTACATCTCTGTCCCTTCCCCTTCATCAGCCATGCCACCACCCACCTAAAGTGTCACCATTGGATCTTCCACTGGGAGGAATGAGCCACTCTGTCATCTCCAGAAGGGGGGAGCACAAGCCACCCACTCCCTTTAGGAGTCATTTCTCAGCCCCACAGGCCCCATAGGAGGTACAGAAGAGGGGGGTAGCCTCTGGTCAGGAAGGCTTCGATCAGGGGACTGAAGACTTTGCTCAAAATTCATCCCCCTCTGAGCTTGTTTCCCGGGGTTGCAGTGGGGCGGCAGGATGCCTTATAGAAAATCAAAGGGCAGATTAGGCAGACATTGATGAATATCTGATGTTGCTCGGGAGAGGTCCACCCTCACAGACCTGACATTCTGGGAAGTCAGTGGATGGGGGCAGTTCAGTGGTTACCTGCCTAGATTCTGGAGCCAGATGGCCCAGGTTCTAATCCGACCTCAGCCACTTAACCTACTGTGCAACTTGAGGGGGACATAACTTTGCTGTTCCTCAGTGTCCCCATCTGTATAATGGGGGTGATAACATCTGCCTCCTAGAATAGTGCCAGACACAGAGGGGCCTCTGTAACATCAGCTCTGATCCTTACTTGGCTATTTTAACCTCACCTTCACCTCTGCTTGCTCTCTCCAGACACTGTCTTTGCATATGCAAAAGTCCTTCCAAGAATTGGCTAATGTGGCACCCTGAACAACCTGCCTACCCCCTAGCTCCCACAGCAGGGTTAGGTGCTGCCTTTGGTGCTCCAGAACCCCGGACTCCTCTCATGACCTAGCTAACCCTGATCAGCCAGACTGGGGACCCTTGTGGGGCAGGGCTGGGTATGACCAACTCCGTGTCCCCAGCATCCCCTGGCATGTGGGAGTTCTTTGAATGAAGGAAGATGCCTGTGTGGGGCCATGTTGGGAACCCCGAGATGAATTGGATTTCTAACTGCTTCTCTTCCTCCCTGGCGTCCCCCAGGCCTCAGTCAGGCGACTCACCTGGACTCCCACTGGGTCGGGGGCTTTCCTCCTCAAGCCTTCCATCACTCTAGGTGCCACTGTTTGGTCAGTGTCTGTCATACCAGCCCAGGGACAAAGAGTTGTGGACACAGAGACGTCCGGGGTGGGAAGTGGAGGGCATTTGCAAGGACTGTTAACGCATCAGATCAGCTCGCCTGTACGCTGCTTTCTGGGCTGATTCCGGTCTGCATATGGGAACCCTGCTGCCTTCTCCAAGAAGCCCTCCCAGGCCTCTCAAGGGCCAGCGTTTGCCAATGCCACCTCTTTGGCTCTCTGTGGAGCACCTGCCGTTTGAGAGCTCCGAGCCGCGGACCGGAGAAGGCCTCGGCAGTTGGTCAGGATCGATGAGTTAAGGGATCCCAGGGAAGTGATGGAGGAAGGGCGCAAAGCCTGAAATGACCGAGCGGGAAGATAAAGAACCAGGGCGCCACCGGCCTGCCAGGACTACAAATCCCAGGAGGCTGAGCGGCAGGCCCTTCACCTCCTGCCCAGAACAACATTTCCCAGCAGCCATCGGGGGCTTCATACAGAGCCTCTCTCAAGCCCCGCCCCCTCTTCCCACGTGGGGATCGCCTACATTTCCCTGCAAATTGGAGCACCACACCCAGTCTCCAATCAGAGCTCAGACCCTGGCTCCCCACCCACCAGGTCTCACCCCGAGGTACTTTGGGAAATGTAGTCCGGTCCCGAGTCAACGGAGAGAAAACATGAATCGGCGGAGTCTAACATTCCATTAGGCTTAGAGTGTAATGGGTGCTCAGATCTTTACTACGAGAGTGTTTCAAAATATGGGTGAATTTCCACGGGTGTATCATAAGCATTTTTTAAAAAGTGAAATCATAGAAAATATCAGAATGAAGAAAAAGTGGAAAGAAATAGTTCTCATAATTTGAGTTCTTGAGTATGTACTGAATTACAATATAAAAAACAACATAAAAATTATTCCTTTGGGGGAGTCCCTGGTGGCGCAGTGGTTAAGAATCCACCTGCCAACTCAGGGGACACAGGTTTGAGCCCTGGTCCAGGAAGATCCCACATGCCGCGGACAACTAAGCTCGTGCGCCACAACTACTGAGCCTGCGCTCTAGAGCCCACAAGCCACAACTACTGAGCCCGCACGCCACGACGCCTGTGTGCCTAGAGCCTGTGCTCTGCAACAAGAGAAGCCATTGCAATGAGAAGCCCATGCACCACAACGAAGAGCAGACCCCTCTCGCCGCAACTAGAGAAAGCTTGCGCGCAGCAACGAAGACCCAACGCAGCCAAAAACAAAATAAATAAATTACTTAAAAAAAAAATTCTTCCTTGGCCTGCAAAAGATTTGCTAAAAACTAGTCCAAACCAATTTAGCCTCTTTTAAAAGAACCAAAACTTTTTATTTGGAAATAATTTCAAACTTACAAATAACCTGCACAAATAAAAATAATATTTTGTATATGCCCTTTACCCAGATTTATTTATCGTTAACAGTTCACCCCATTGCTTTAGCTTTATCATCCTCAATCTATTGTCAACCTGAAAAAATAAAGTAGCAAGTTATTTTACCAGCAAAATGAGTTTATTCAGGAATAGCAGAAGAATTACAGTTCGAGCGGAGAAAGCTGTGGTGAACCACAGGCAAGTCCGAAGAGGTGGACAGCAGGTCAGCTTTTATTAGGTTTCAGGAGGAAATTGGGGAGGGTTGTTTTGAATAAGAGTTTATTGGAGAAGAACAATACTTTGAGGTTGTGGTGGTTTCTTTCTTTTCTTTTTTTGGCTCTGCCACAGGGCATGTGGGATCTTAGTCCCCCAGCCAGGATCGAACCCACGCCCTCTGCATTGAAAGCACAGTCTTAACCACTGGACTGCCAGGGAAGTCCCCGTGGTGGTTTCTTGTTGACTGCAATCAGTGGTTAGTGGTTCTCGCTGGGGCAAGGAGGAATCCTCCTCCATTTTCTTAAAACCAGGAGATGAAATTCTCATGTGAAAAAATGTACTCTCCTGTCCCAGAAGGAAAAAAGTAACATTCTTATCATCATGCATAAGAAGTTGAGACCAAGAGAATTTTGTACAAAGAATTCTATATGAGCAGACCTTGTTAAAGTAATTTTTATCTTCCTTCTTCCTTCTGGTTATTCAGGCTGCAATGTGTGGTATATGCATGAGAGCTCTCTCTTCTGGACTTTCTGAATTCATTTTAAATGAAGTTTTCCTCTATTTTCACTCTATCTATCTATCTATCCATTCAACCATCCATCCATCCACTCATCACCCACTGCTCCATCCTAACCCAATCACCAGGGACAAACCAAAGTCAGGCTTATTGACTCACTGCAATGAAAGAGACCACGTCCCAAAAAAGGAGCTGGATCGAGCTATAGAATTTGGGGGAGGAGAGGAATTTGAATGAAATTTAAGTGAAGCTGTGTTTTAATAGCTTGGGAGCAAAGCAGGGATTTGTATAAATGAGTCAACATCAGGTCTGGACTGCAAAGTGGACTCAGGGTCCTGTTTCCTTGGAAACTACAAAGTTAAGACAAATGTGGCATGTTGTGTCTAGAAACTCTATCTAAAGCTCTGTATTAGGGCTGGAAATGCAGGCTTCTTGTCTGTGTCAAAGTGACTTACATCTTACAGGCAAGAGTAGGATGTTTAATTTTTTTTTTTTTTTTTGGCCACGTGGCACTGGCTTTCAGGATCTTAGTTCCCCAACCAGGGATTGAACCCAGGACATGGCAATGAAAGCACCAAGTCCTAACCACTGGACCGCCAGGGAATTCCCTGTTGAATTCTTATGGATATAATTTCAAATAGCGAAGTTTCCAAAAGCCTATGATTTTTGAGAACTAAGCTTCTCAGTGAGTAAAATAGCCCTAGTCACCCATAAAGGGAGTTATTAGAACACTACAGCTGCAGCATATCCCTGGGAGAGATGTTTCCTGTTAACTTTACAGCTGGCTTTATCTGTGTCCGTAGATGGATGGTGGGGCAGAGTTTTAATCCCAGCTGGTTTTCATTTCTCAATATACATATATTTTCTTTTTTTTAAAAAAATTATTTATTTATTTATTTATTTATTTTTGGCTGTATTGGGTCTTCGTTTCTGTGCGAGGGCTTCCTCTAGCTGTGGCAAGCGGGGGCCACGCTTCATCGCGGTGCGCGGGCCTCTCACTATCGTGGCCTCTCTTGTTGCGGAGCACAGGCTCCAGAGGCGCAGGCTCAGTAGTTGTGGCTCACGGGCCTAGTTGCTCCGCGGCATGTGGGATCTTCCCGGACCAGGGCTCGAACCCGTGTCCCCTGCATTGGCAGGCGGATTCTCAACCACTGCGCCACCAGGGAAGCCCCATATATTTTCTAAAGCGTGTAAGGGTTAGTTATACACATCATGGCCCTTTACCTTTAAATACTTAAGTGTGTATTTCTTAAGAATAGAGATATTCTCTTACCAAGCCTCCTGTAATCAAAAATCTGTGACTTGTTCTGTTCTTTTACTTTCTTGATAGTGTCGTCTATTGATTAGAAGTTCTTAGTTTTAATATAGTCAAATTTCCAAGTGCTTTCACTTGGTACTTTGGGGGGATCATTTAAAAAATCCTTCCCTGCCCCAAGGTGATACAGTGTTAATACAAAAAAGTCAAGAACAGCATGAAAAAGGAAAATCTATTTCTATTTCTCACATGAATCAAAAAAATCCTAAATAAAAATATTACCATTTGATTTCATCAATATATTAAAAATATGATATTTGATGAGGTTATACCAGATGTGCAAGGTTGTTTAGCATTAGAAAAATCTATTAATTAATTAATTCACCACTTCGACAGATTAATGGACAGATGACAATCTTCATAGATGGAGAAAAAGCATTTGATAAAAACTTTATTCAACAGATATATTTTTCTGCAATGGGTTAAGCATCTAACTCAAATAGTGGGAAAATAAGCAATAAAGCAAAACCACAGAAACAAATGCAAAAGAAATGATTTTAAAAATATGGGCAGAAATCAATGAAATGAATGGGGGAAGAAAAGAAGATTAACAAAACCAAAAACTAGTTTAATTTTTGAAAAAGTTACTAAGATAAACTGACTTTTAGCAAAATCAAATAAGAAAAAAAGAGATAGGCTGCAGATAAAATACAAATTGTTAAAGAGGAAATAATATTGACCAAGGCAGAGATATAAAAAAGAACAAAATAGTGATTATGGCTAACAATGGGCTAACATTTAAAATCTAGGTGAAATGGTTAAATTACTAGAAAAATATAAAATGCTAAAAATTACACAAAAATAGAGAACTTGAGTAAACCAATAAGTACTGAAGTATACGAAGTTATAGTCAAATAGAAAAAGAAAGGTGTAAAGACTAAATGGGAATAGAGAAAGATGTCATTATTTGAACATGGTATAATTATATACCCAGTAAAACCAATGGAATGAACAAACTATGAGAACAAATAATGAGAAATATCACAAGGTCCCCAGTTACAAGATTAACCTACAAAAATCAATTCCTTTGCTTTACACCAACAATAAACAAACATACAATGTAATTAAAGATACCATTCACCATACCAACAAAATCTAGAAACCATCTAGGAACTGGCAAATAAGAAAACATAAGATTCTGTGGAGAAAACTTAAAATCTAATAAATAATTAGATTTATTAGATCTAAAATCTAATTAATCTAATAATTTAAGTTTTAAGAAAACTTAAAATCTAATAAATTTAATAAAACTTAAAATGTAATAAAGGACCCCAAAATGAATTGAATGAAAGCAAAGACATGCTACACTCTTGGCTGGGGTGAGTATATATTATACTAGTGTCAATACCTCACAAATAATTTATAGATTTAATACAATTGCAAAAAATTTCTACTTGGATTATTTAAACAGCTTTATTGAGATTCACATACCATACAATTCCCACAATTAAAGTGTATGACTCAATGGTTCTTAGTATATTGAGATGTGTACAACCATCACCACAGTGAATTGGATTTTCACCATCTCAATCCCTATACCATTCAGCAATCACCTCCCTATCTCCCCATCCGCTCCCAGACCTAAGAAACCACTAATCTATTTCTTACCTCTGTAGATTTGCCTATAATGGACATTTCCATTTATATGAAAGGAATCATATAAATATGTGGTCTTTTGTGACTGGCTTCTTTCACTTAGCATGTTTTCAAGATTTATCCAGGTTGTGGTATGTAAGGTACCTCATTCCTTTTAATGATGAATAACATTTCTTATAAGGCTGATCTACTAGCAAGAAATTCTCTCAGTTTTATCTGGGAATGTCTTTATTTTGCCTTCACTTTTCAAAGATAGCTTTGCTGGGTATAGGATTCCTTGTTGATAAGTTTTATTCTTTGAGCACTTTGAATATGTTACACCACTGCCTTCTGGCCTCCAACATTTCTGATGAAAAATCAGCTATTAATTTTATTGGGTTTCTTTGTATGTGTAAAGTCATTTTTCTCTTTCTGCTTTTAAGATTTTCTCCTTGTCTTTGAGTTTCAGCATTTTTACTAGGATGTATCTGATTGTGGGTCTCTTTACATTGATGCTATTTGAGTTCATTGAGTCTCCTAGATGTGTAGGTTGGTGTAATAAATTTGGGAGGTTTTCAGCCATTATTTATTCAAAAAATATTTTTCTATTCCTTTCTCTCTCTTCTCCTCTGGTATTCCCATTATGCTTATGTTGGCCTGTGTAATGGTGTCAATAAGAGCAATAGTTGTTACACCATCTGCTAGAGACCTTCTATATTTGGGTTCAATATTTAAAAACATAGAATGGTTAGGAGAAAAGAATTGCCTATTCATCATGTCAATTCTTTTAGCTTTCTTGGATTTTAAAATACTTAAAGTATAAAAAGGGTGCAAGGGATTTTGAGGGCGATGGAACCATTCTGTGTCTTGGTTGGGGTGGTGGTTACACAACTTATGCATTTGTGAAAACCCTAGAACTGCATCTAAAAATGTGGATTGTACTGTATGCAAACAATGCCTTCATTTAAAAAATACTTAACGTAGATTTTTTTCCTTTTTGTCTCGTGTGAAGGATACAGATTTGACAACCTTAAATTTAAAACCTCTGTGTATAAAAAACAACTCACACTAAAAATAAAAGAGAAGAAATAGACTTGAAAAAAATTGTACCTTATGTGACAGAGATAATGTTAATAATCTTATCATATAAAGTGACAGAAGAGGGAACACAACAGTTGGATTCCAGGAGGCAAGTGGGCAAAACACATGAAAAGACAGTTCCCAAAAGAGGGAATATAGTGAGTAACCAACCATTTCAAGAAGATAGTGCATCACACAAGAAATCAAAAAATTCCAGTAAGTCAATAACCAGGAGAAATTTTTAAACTAGAAGACCCAGAGGTGGTGGGCGAGACCTGCCCTGTTGTACATCCTCACATCCTTCTGGAAAAAAAAGCCAAGATCTTTTCTTCTTTGGGGGCCACTTCTGGGAATCCAAAGAAATAATCCTAAACATGGAAGAAAGATTTATCCCCAAAGATGTTATTTGCAGCACTATTTATAACTGCAAAACACGTGGTGGGAAAAAAAATGTTTGTTCAGGAATTCCCTGGCGGTCCAGTGGTTAGGACTCCGTGCTTTCACTGCTGAGGGCCTGGGTTCGACCCCTGGTCGGGGAACTAAGATCCTATAAGCCCTGCAGCACGGCCAAGAAAAACAAAAACAAAGAACACACAGTGGTGGTCGTGGTGTCGGGGTGGGGACGGGGAGAATAACTTAAATTTGTGCTGAGATGGAATTGGGTGAGAATGTCACAATCTCTGCATGGGAAACTATGATTTTTAAAAGGTTGAAGAATCTACAGCAGCGGGAGAAATACTTGCTTCTAGAAATCAGTTATGCAAAACAAAGCTACCCACTTAAATATATTATTTAGGATTTCACCATCGCAAGAAGCAATCCCCAAATCCAGGCAGCGAGTAGCCTGGTGAGAACAATTATCAGCTTACCAGCTGCCGGCGGTGTTGGTGTTCCCTTTGGAAAAAGGAACTGGCTTTGATAAAGGAGAACATCAAAAAGGTATATCGCATTTGATCTATTCTAAGAATCACACTGTCTCACATCTTGATCCGTCTGAAATGGGGAAGCATCTTCCAGTGACTGGCACTGCTTGATTGCTCCTGGCAAGGCACGGACTCCTGCAGAAGGGGTGTCTGAAGCCTAGAAGAAAATCCTGCAGATCACTGCAGGGCACTCTGAACTCCTGGGAACCAACTGGGTGTGCATGGGGTTGGGGGGTGTGGGTCAGTGGTGAATAAGTCGTGCTTGGAAATGCCCTGGAAATAGAAATCAGTAGCAGGCCACTGTATGCAATTGCAAAGCTGCCTCAAGAGCCCAGGAGCAATGGTTTTTCGTTTTCACCTGTCATCTTGAAAGAAACACTGCCTCACCAAATCTAGACCGGGGCTGAGGTTGGCAAATCATGGCCCACTGCCTGTTTTTGTACAGCCCATGTGTGCTAAGCATGGTTTTTACATTTTTATATGATCGCACAAAATCAAAGGAATAATGTTCGTGATACATGAAAATCATATGAAACTGAAAATTCAGTGTCCACTAATAAAGTTTTACTGGCACACAGCCATGCCCAGCCATTCACCTGTTATCTGTGGAAATGCTTCCCACAAGGCAGGGTTGAGTACTTTTGACGAAATTCAAGTGGCCCACAAAGCCAAAACTATTTACTCTCTGGCACTTTACAGGAAAAAGTTTGCCCACCACTGATCTAGGTGGCACAGAGGATGGTGCTGTATATAATATATGGACATTAATGATTCTGAGTGATCCAGAAGAGCTGAGTCCTCTCAAAAAATATCATAATATTTAGGAGACAATTGGAAATGTGAACACTGACAGAACTTATTTTGTATGTGTTAAGGAGTTATTCTTATTTTTTGGGTGTGATAATGTTATTATACATTTAAAAAAAATTTTTATTTATTTATTTATTTTTGGCTGTGTTGGGTCCCCGTTTCTGTGCGAGGGCTTTCTCTAGTTGCGGCAAGCGGGGGCCACTCTTCATCGCGATCGCGGTCTCTCTTGTTGCGGAGCACAGGCTCCAGACGCGCAGGCTCAGTAGTTGTGGCTCACGGGCCCAGTTGCTCCGCGGCATGTGGGATCTTCCCAGACCAGGGCTCGAACCCGTGTCCCCTGCATTGGCAGGCGGACTCTCAACCACTGCGCCACCAGGGAAGCCCATTGAATGTCAGATAAACAACATTTTTTTAAGCATAAGTATATCCCATGAAATCTTTTTTTTTTTTTTTTAATATTTATTTATATGGCTGCGCCAGGTCTTAGTTGCAGCGTACGGGATCTAGATCCCTGACCAGGGATTGAACCCGGGCCCCCTGCATTGGGAGCACGGATCTTAACCACTGGACCACCAG
This sequence comes from Balaenoptera borealis, assembly GCF_965194805.1. Classification (NCBI taxonomy): domain Eukaryota; kingdom Metazoa; phylum Chordata; class Mammalia; order Artiodactyla; family Balaenopteridae; genus Balaenoptera; species Balaenoptera borealis. The sequence goes on from NC_138878.1 coordinate 63,143,433, forward strand.
GGAAATCTCCCATGAAATCGTTAAATAAATTTTTGTTTACCTGAAATTCAAATGTAACTAGACATCCTGTATTTTCATTTGCTAAATCTGGAAACCCTAAAAGGAGTACATATTGTCTGATTTCATTTACATGAAACCTAGAAAAAGGGAAACTAATCTATGATATCAGAAAACAGATTAGTGGGGGGCTTCCCTGGTGGCGCAGTGGTTGAGAATCTGCCTGCCAATGCAGGGCACACGGGTTCGAGCCCTGGTCTGGGAAGATCCCACATGCCGCGGAGCAACTAGGCCCGTGAGCCACAACTACTGAGCCTGCGCGTCTGGAGCCTGTGCTCCGCAACAAGAGAGGCCGCGATAGTGAGAGGCCCGCGCACCGCGATGAAGAGTGGCCCCCGCTTGCCACGACTGGAAAAAGCCCTCGCACAGAAACGAAGACCCAACACAGCTATAAATAAAAATAAATAAATAAATAATTGAAAAAAAAAAAAAAGAAAAATTAAAAAAAAAAAATTTAAAAAAAGAAAACAGATTAGTGGCCACTTGGGGCCAGAGGGAACTTTGGGGAATAAAATTGTTCTGGGTCTTAATTATAGTGCTGGTTACATGGATGTATACATTTAGAAGAAACCAAATGAATGTATGCTGAGAATGGGAAATTTTATTATATGTAAATTTAACCTCAATGCAATTGATTTTTTAGACTATTGGACCTTCCCAAAGCTGACTTCTTGACTTCTGCATAGATGAAAACATTTCATGCTTCGTATTCTATTGCCTGGGAATCCCTTTCATGTATTTCTTTCCCATATTGGTGTTTTGAGCCTTATAGGTCTGCTGTTTTCTCTTACTTTAAACTGAGGCAATTTTGGTGCTTGGTTTAGGAAATTTCAGCTGTCCCAAACTGCTGGTAAAAGAAATCTCAGCAAGGTAAGAAGGAGAAAAGGCTCTGTCATCTCTGACAGCGATAGAAAAGTGGGTATGATCACCAGGGCCTTTGCAGATGCCATTTCCACTCTCTGGAACATTGCTCCCTCCCTCTTTGCCTATTGAAAACACCTATCAGCCTTCAGATCTCACCCTGAGTGTCACTTCCTCAGCAAACCTCCAGCCATGACACCACTTCCTTTGTTGCAATACTCAGCAAGTGTTTCTTCAGGACACTTAGCCCCATTTGTAAATAAACACATTTGTTGTCAGTGTATTTGTTTCATGTCTGTCTCTCTCAGTACTCAGTGTTTCCTGGAGGCAGGGACCGAGCTTGTGTGTGTTTACCCTGTTCTCCCCAACATGCAGCCCAGTGCCTGGCACACAGCAGGTGCTTGACACATAGTCAATGAAGGTTGAACCAAAGGGGCTGTTTCCCATGTGTATCAGTCAGCCATTGCCGCCAAACAAACCACCCCAAAACTTAGAGGCTTAAAACAACAACCATGTCTTCTCTCATGATTCTATGGGCAGTTCTGAAGGTTGGGCTGGGCTTTGCTACATATCCCTACTGACCCTGGGCATCTGGGGAACTACTCACACCTTAGAGCTTGGGATTCGATGGACCACCAACCCCACACACATACATACACGCATTGGGAGAATTAGTGGGGAGGACACATATTTTTTATGTTGGCTTATAAAAAGGAAAAACCTTACTCACTATTACATCCACCATCAGTTCCTAAGAAAAAGACAATTGGAGCTCCCTAAAGTAGGGAGGAGTAAGCTGAGTTTTCTTCCTGAGGTGGGGCAGGGGGCTGGGATACTAGAAAGGACAGATGAGGGGAATTGGAACAGTACAGCAAAAGGATGTCTCTGGAGCCCCTCTCTTCCTTGGTCCCCCCAAGGTCCCAGCTCCCAGGGCCTATCAGAACCCACATCTAATAACCCTTCATGGGCTCTGATATTGATCTCTGGGGCTCTGATGCGAATCAGATAATCCAACAAACTCGGGTCTAATTGCTACTGATCACTATCTCTTAATAGATGAGAAGCTTCTGCAGGAGAGTCTGCTTCAGTCAAGGTGGTCAGGGAAGGCTTTGGGGGAGGGAGGGAAATTTTTGCTGAGATCTCAAGAAAGAGTAAACTTTTAAAAAGTAGAGGGAAAGGAAGGATATTCCAGACAGAAGGAACAGTATGTACAAAGGCTCGGAGGTGGAAGGGAACACGGTGAGTTTCAGTAAGGGAAACAAGAGCAGGGAAGCTGCAGTGTAGTGAGTGAGAGAGAATTCTGGAGGGGTTGGCAGGGGCCCCACCACGCATGCCTCAGAAGCTGTGTCAAAGACACTGGTCTTTATCCCAAGAGCGATGAGGACCCACAACAGTTTTTCAGTTGGACTTTTGAAGGATCATTCTGGCTGCAGTATGACAAATGTCTTGGGGGGGGGCAAGTATAGGAGCAGGAAGTAGGTGGGAGATGCTGGGCACTTGGACGGAGGGGCTGGGGAGACAGGAAGAAGTGCACAAACACAAGAGGCTTTTTGGAGGCAAAATCAACCAGGTTTTGTGATGAATTGGAGGTGGGGGAAGAGAGAGAGGTGTTCAAGGATTCTACACCCCTATCTCAGGTGAGCAAACTGAGGCTCAGAGAAGGAAATTTCTTTGCCCAAGATCACACAGCCAGCGTCTCAACTAGAATTTCCACCTCTGACTGTCCCATGTCTAAGCTCACATGCTTTCTCCAACACTAGATGTCTCTTCTCTCTCTACACTAACCCTTGGTGCTCACACTCAGGCTCAAGGCTGTAAATAACATTTAAATTCTAATGATGCCCACATGTCTCTAGCTGGAAAATCTCTCCTGTAATCTCACTGCCAATATCTAACTGCCTATTTGGATGTCTAACAGGCAAACTCAAACTCAACGTGTCCAACACTCAACTCCTGGTCTTACCCCAAGCCTGTCCTCCCCGCTACTGTCTTCCCCATCGGTTGATGGAGCTCCAACTTCCAGCTGTTCAACCATCTGTGGTCACCCCCCGACTCTGCTATTCCTCTCACTCTACACATCCAGCCCATTAGCAAATCTGGTCAGCTGTGCCTTCAAGATGCACCCAGGATCTGTTTCTTACTACCTCCTCTGATATCTATTACCATGATCCGAGGCACCATCATTGTTCACCTGGATTTTTGCAGAAGCCTCCTCAACTGGCCTCCTGCTTCCATCCCAGCACCCTTCAGCCTAGTTTCAACCCAGAAGCTGCGGTGATTGTTAAAATCTAAGTGAGAACCTGTCCCTCCTCTTGTCAAGAGTCTCTTGTGGCTCCTACCTCATTCAGAGTAAAATCTGGGGGAGTCCTCACTGCGGCCCAGAAGATGCTGCATGAACTGACCCCATCCCCTGTCTCATCTCACCTCCGACCCCTCTCCCCATTGCTCACTGACCTTCTCACTGTTCCTTGGACATAGTAGGCATGGGCCTATCTTAGGGTCTTTGCACAGCTATTACTGCTATCTGCAATACTCTTCCTCCAGATATTCATATGGCTTTCTCCCTCACCTCCTTCAAATCTTTGCTCAAATGTCACAGCATTGTTCTTCTGCATGAAAGGTGTCATATTTCTCTGGCTGCTTTCAAGATTGTCTAGTTTTGGGTTTCAACAGTTTGATTATGGTGTGCCTGGGAGTGATTTTCTTTTATTTATTTTGCTTGGAGTTTATTGAAATTCTTGGATCTGTAAGTTAATGTCTTTCACCAAATTTAGTAAATTGTCAGCCATCATTTCTGCAAATATGTTTCTGTCCCATTCTCTTTTCTTCTCCTTCTGAAACTCCACTTATTTGTAGGGCAGACTGACTGATATTATTTTACAGGTGTCTGAGGTTCTATTTACTTTTCTTTAATATTTTTTTCTCTCTGTCCTTCAGGTTGGATAATTTCTATCAATCTATCTTCTAGTTCACTGATGTCATTTCCAATTTTTTTTTTCTTTTTTTGGCCACACCGTGTGGCATGCTGGATCTTAGTTCCCAGACCAGGATTGAACCCCTTGCATTGAGAGCACAGAGTCTTAACCACTGGACCACCAGGCAAGTCCTGTCATTTCCAATCTTTTGTGAAGTCCAGCCAGTAAAATTTTCATTTCAATTGTTATGGTTTTCAGCTCTAGAATTTCCATTTGACTCTTTTTTTTTCCAGTTTCTCTTTCCTACTAAGTTTCCCCAACTGTTTATTAATTATGCATATCTTTTCCTTTAAGTCTTTGAACATATTTGTATTAGGTGCTTTAACGTCTTTGCATATTGCAATATCCATGTTATCTCAGATTTGTTTTCTTTCTTTCTTTCTTTCTTTCTTTCTTTCTTTCTTTCTTTCTTTCTTTCTTTCTTTGCCATGCTGCATGGCTGGCAGGATCTCAGTTCCCTGACCAGAGATTGAACCCAGGCCACAGCAGTGAAAGCCTGGAACTCTAACCACTAGGCCACCAAGGAACTCCGTCGGATTTGTTTTCTATTGACCCCTTTCTTCGTTGAATATGGCTCATGCTTTCCTGTTACTTCACATGTGTAGTGGTTTTTAATATTTATTTATTTATTTATTTGGCCACTTTGGGTCTTTGTTGTGGCTTCTCTCTAGTTGTGGTGCACAGGCTCCAGAGTGCGTGGGTTCAGTAGTTGCAGGGCACAGGCTTAGTCGTCCTGCAGGATGTGTGATCTTAGTTCCCCGCCCAGGGATCGAACCTGCGTCCCCTGCATTGGAAGGAGGATTTTTAACAACTGGACCACCAGGTGGTCCCTGTAGTGGTGTTTAATTGGATACTGGCATTATGCATGCTATATTGTAGAGACTTTGCATTGTGTTTTGTTCCTCTGAAGAGTGATTCTTGTCCTAGCAGGCAATTAAGTTGGCTGGACTCAAACTCCAAACTCTAATCTCTGTGGTGGGCAACAGCTGAAATCTCTGCTTAGTTCTTTCAAATTCCAGCTGTTGCTTTTTCACCAGGCATCCTGGGATCTCCCCTGAGCATAAATAATTTAGTCAGTCAAAGATTTGGATGGATTTCATATGCAGATTTTGGAGTTTACCTTCCCTGGGGCTCCCTTCCTTCCACAATTCCCTCCCTTCTCACTAATTTTCTGGCTGATCTGCCAGCTCATAACTCTCTCCTCTCACACCTGAAGCCAATGAGGATGCAGCAATTGCAAAATGCTCACACCTAAAAGATGCAGACTCACAACTGTGACCTCATGCAGTTACCCTATCAAGGGTAGACTCTCCTCCAGTTTATGCTCGATTTTGATCACTCTCCAATGTCTTCAAACAGTGGATTGGTTTTTAAAGTTTCGTACAGATTTTATAATTTTTTTAATCTGCCAGACTGTCTCACAAAGCTACTCCGACATAATCAAAAGTCAGAGGCCACTCTTTTTTATTTTGTATTACTTTTTCCCCACAGCACTTGTAATCTTCTAAAGTTGTACATCATGGATTTATTTATTACATGCACTGTGTTTCCCATCTGACATCCCCCATTAGGGTATAAGTCCTATGAGGGCCTGTTATGTTACATGACTCAGTTCCAGTACCTAGAGCAGTATCAGAGTGACATAATAAGCACTCAATAAAAATATATTGAATGGAAAAATGAATGAAGGGGTCTCAGAGGGGGCCATGGGCTCTGAATAGCAGTGAAAGGTAACTTGTAGCTCTGATATGTGGTCCTTCCTCTTCTAGAAAGATGAATTCTACCTCTGCTCCCAAATGCCATCCTCAGGTGACGGAGTGCCTCCACCAGCTGACCACAGTTATCGTGTCTGTGTCCTTTGTGGTAGGTGTAGTGGCGAATGGGCTGGTGCTCTGGATGACTGTTTTCCGAATGCCGCGAACTTTTACTACCATCTGGTTCTTCAACCTGGCCTTTGCTGACTTCACTGTCTTACTGTCCCTGCTTATCACCATACAGAGTGTAGCAATTGGTCAGTGGCTCCTCAACGATGTGGCCTGCAAGCTTTACATGACCTTCTTGGCCCTCAGCTTCTTTACCAGCATCTGCCTCTTGGTCCTCATCTCTCTGGACTGTTGCGTCTCTGTCCTCTATCCTATCTGGTCCTGAAACCACTGCACTGCGCAGCAAGCAAGTTGGCTGGCTGGCTGCTATCACTTGCTCTCCATGCTTGATTTTCCAGACCACTGAAGAACAGAAAGGGTGTGTCTACTGCTGCTTCAGTATTGACATAGAGAATAAGGGGAAGGAGAATCCAGCTCCCAGGATAGGAAGTGAGTGGTTTTGAAGAGGAAAATGACTGTGACCATCATTCACCTCCTGCTGGGTTTCTTGGTGCCCTTGGTGGTCATCAGTACCTGTGCCCACCTCATCTGCACCAAGTTCCAGCAGGAGGGCTGGGTCCATGCCAGCCAGCCAAAGAGGCTGTTGCTGGTGTTGGTGAGCGCCTTTTTCATTTCCTGGTTCCCGTTTAACATGGCGCTCTTGGTCCAGTTGGAGCAACAGCCAAACGAACCTGACCCTAAGATGCTGTTCATCCTCTGGGCTACCTTCTCCCTGGGCTGTTTCAACAGCTGCCTCAACCCTTTCCTCTATGTCTTCATTGGCAGAGATTGCCAAGAAAAGTTTTTTCCAGTCTTTGCCTTTTGCCTTGGCCAGAGCATTTGGTGAGGAGGGTTTTTTCAGCTAGCCTGTCCCCAAGGTGAAGCCCCCAGGGTATGATGGAAACCTTCATGTACAAGCTGGAAAACCTCCTGCTTAGTTTGCAGCCCCTTCCCTAGGCTGACGTCCAAGACTCTGCCAAATCCTGCCTCTTCTTTCAGGAAGTCTTCCCGGCAATCTCTTATCTAAATCTCTCCATTAGAAACATCTAGTTTTCCCCCAGTATCCATCCTATCCTTCCTTTATAGTAAGACTCTTACTTGTTTTAAACGATTCACGTGGTTAGCCAAGGAAAAAAAGACTACATTTCCCAGTGTCCCTTGCAACTAGATATGGCTATGTGGCTACTTTCTGGCCAATAGTATGTGAGTGAAAGTAATCACTGTAATTTCCTCGAAGTGCCCTTAATGGAAGATGCCTGCTCTCCATTCCTCCATTTCCCCCTTTCCATTGTCTAGAATGCAGATGTATCAGTTAGCTTTGCAGTGTAACAAACGTCTCCAAACTTAGAGGCTTAAAATGATAACCTTTTATGATTTCTTTGGGTCATCAACTTGGGCTGGGCTCAGCTGAGCAGTTTTCTGTTTTGGCTGGGCTTCCTCAGGCATTTGTGGTCAGCTATGGGTCAGCTAAGTGACTCTGTTTCTGGGAGGGGTTGTTGACCTTCAGCTAGGATGATGGGATTGATCAAGCCATGTAGTTCTCATTGTCCTGCAGGCTGACTGGGGCTTTTTCACATGGTGGCTGGGGAAGGTTCCAAGAGCAAGAGGGGAAGCATAAGACCTACACTTGACACTTTGCACGACGTGACTAGTTTCAAGGGGTGGGGAAATAGATTCCACCTCTCAAAGGGAAAATCTGCAAAGTGACATTGCAAAGGAGCATAGATACAGGAAAGTGTGCAGAACTGGGGCCATTTTTGCAACCTGTCACAGCATTTGTGGTGGTGAACTATGTGGAAAGTCACTGTGTCCCCGTACTAGGGCTGGAATACTTACATCCACGCTGTGAAGAGAGAGATTTCAATTTCTAGCTCATCGAAGCAACTGTTGTTTTTTTTTGTGTCTCTGTTATAGCAGCTGAATCAATACCTTAACTATTATGCTGCCAACCTCCGGAACTTGTGTGAGCAACATAATAAATATCCTTATTGTTGAAGCCATTTGGAGTCAGGTTTTCTGTTACTCGAAACCAACAGCCGCCCTACTGATACAGATAATAAATACTCCTTTCTGGGAACAGAAATCCTGGTGGTCCTTGGTCACAGTGGACCATTCCCTTGGTTCTGGGTAGAGGCAAACATTTGTTTCATCCTAATCAAAAGCTATCATCCAACTTGTACATAATCAGAAGCAGGCGCTCTGGTCCTACTCTGATTAGCCCTGAGAACTTCCCACCTGGAGCCTCAGTTCTCTCGACTCTGTAAAATAAGACCAAATGCCTTCATCTTTCACGGATAAGGAGAGGACAAAATGATACAATGACTGAGTATCAGGAAGGATAGAAGCATCTTAAAAAATAAGTTGGGAAATTAGTTTATCAAAAAAATAAAACTTTAAGATAATGTGGGCACAGAGTAAAAAAGAAAATGATTCTCCAGCTCCTCCGTTCCAACTTCTTTTCACTAGAGACTGTTGTCAGTTTCTTGTGTATCCTTCCAGATATCCCAGGTATGCATGCATAAGCATTTTCAAACAGAACATGTGTATACATTATCTAACATTTTGTGTGTGCATGTGTTTTATTAAAATTATGTCTTGGAGATGGTTGCATATAAATACATGAGGACTGACATTATTTTTCAGTGCTGGTGGTCAAGTATTTCCTGGTCTGGATGTACTGTGCCCAAAGTTATTTCATCAACCCTCCACTTCTGTTTTTGGATTGTTATTCATA